>NC_135556.1:7320000-7350000 GCF_964340395.1 Glandiceps talaboti | reverse complement strand
CGCAATTTTGAAATAAATTTAGCTAGCTAGTTTTAATTAAACAGTTCACATATTTGATTCTATGTAAAAACAAAAGGTTGAACACAACCCGAATTCTGATATTACATAGGACATTGATGTACACTCTTGTTACAGTTAAATATTAATCTTCACACATTTCATATCACTGAAATGTTTAGTTATAGAGAAATGTTTATGTATGACTTTCTTGTTTATGCTAATATGTTCATTTAATTAAATTATAAGTTCAAATGAAACCGATGTGTTCTACGTACAGGGTTTATTGTCAATACGATATAAACATAGTTATATCATGCACGGGCCAGGTTTTTGCTCGTGATGCGATGTATTCTGCTGATGACAGTGTATTCGCGAGTTATTGCTTGCCTGCAGTAGTACATCGCATCACGAGCGACAAACCGTAACGTTATAACATACAACTGAATACTGTATATTAGTTTGACATCTTGTTTGCGAAAGGAATAGAACCATCCTACGAAATATGTATTTTTTTAAAGTTACGGTACTACAAGTCCTGACATCGATACTAAACATACATATGTACTGTAACCTTTGTAGTGAACATTAAATTTACAAGCTTCACAAGTAAAAACGTTTAACGCATGCGTGATTGGTTAATGACTTTTGTAATACGCTATTCTATTTTCACCAGTAACCCATACATGATTACACTGCCACGTTCCTTGGTGAACCATTCTATTTCCTGGTTGTTGAACTTCGGATCAATTTTCTTTTTAGCGCCGATAGTTTGTGGTCCAACTTTGTAGCTTTTTGGATTAATAGCCACTTGAAAAACAACTTTCACTTTGTGAGATTTTGTAGTCAATTCATCTCTGAAACTAAAAGACAAAAATGGACACAATGCACCTGCATTTAATTTGATGGAGTAAACGGTGCTATAGTAACAAATGGAATGTTTAATTAATAGGGCAACATTACATTGCCCCTTCAGATAATTGATTCCAAAAATTGCGGTAACTAAATGGATATGCAATATGTTAAGAACATTTATGTGATAAACAAGTAAAGATTCTTCCACAAAGCTTCAGTATCATTATAAATGTAAGGTAATATATATATATAATTTTCTCTTTATACCTTGATCGTTGACCGTGGCGTCAATCTTCAAGGTCATATGATTATTTGCTAAATAACAGATTGTGTTTTGTATCAGGAGACTCAGTTAAAGTGTTTGTACCCTTGTTCAAAGTCACGACCTTGCTAGTGTACGCAACAATGTGCTTCGAATTCCTTATATAATACGCAAACAAGTTGTACTTACTCGCTCGATTTTGCATAAACTTCACATCCAGAATATTTGATACTCGGGGAAAGGAAAACCTGCCTAGTATCAAAACCCTCTGGTGCTGTAATAGATGTAAAATGACCTGAAATTGGTCTGAGTTCTCTACCACCCACTACGACATCACCTACAGATGATAAAATAGAGATATGAGAGAGAGAGAGAGAGAGAGAGAGAGAGAGAGAGAGAGAGAGAGAGAGAGAGAGAGAGAGAGAGAGAGAGAGAGAGAGAGAGAGGGGGGGGGGCGGAGGGGGAGGGAGAGAGAGGGGAAAACTACTCATCCATCCAATAGATACAAATGATGGTAAGGAGACCGACTGCACTATAATATAAGATCCCTCTGTAAAGAAGTATATGACCAGTGAACATGTACGCCATTTTGAATGAGCTTTGAAGAAAATAAAAGAAGTTTACTTCATCTCACGGAGAAGTTTAACAGGAGAGTGAATCACTGAGTTTGGAAAACATATCAGACTATGTCTGTGTCAGCAGAAGGCGTTGAAGTAGTTGACAGAAGATGCGATGGATAAAGGAAATCCTCCCCTCTGATGAACAGGAAGGAGGGGTTCGACTCAGTCATGCATGGGACAATTTATTCACCACACTGGCATCTAGCTAGTGGTGAACAGTAATCATCGTCAGTTTGTCCAGTGTAGAGGAAGGCAACAGTCACGTAAATGTAGACATAAAAAAAGTTACTTGATTGTGTATCATCAAACACCATAGTATACTCTAATGATTTAAGTAGTAAGATTTGACAGTTGTGTCATGGGTCTGTGATTTTTCATTTAAAAAAAAAATCAGAATTTACAAACCTGGCATACATAACTCGCCACTCTTCAGAATAGATTCGACGGCATTTTTCTTTGTTCCATGAAATGCGACGTGCCAATCATCAAAAACACTTTGAGCCGTGGCCTTTGGTGGCACTCTACAGTTAAAGAAAAAGTGGTGAATGAGAGAAATTAATGAGACATTTCAATCATGTACATGTACAAATCTCACGTAAGGTTTATATCACACAGTCGTCTGTACTACAGTAACCCCTCATCGCACAGTCTTGTGTAAGACTTTCAGTACTGAACCGACGATTTTGAACCAAATAATTACTTCGAATGTTGGCAAGGGATATCCCAACAGTTTTACTAGGCTTGTCACTTTTTACGTACGTTATACAATATTAAAGGCTAAGTTAGATGGTGGAAAGTGGAGTTATTTTTCGTGGTTTTGCGACTAGGCTAGCAACTACTCGGAAGACCGAGTGTATACATGGAACAATTATTAACTGCTTGACGAGTCCCTATCCCGCCATGTTGCAAATACGAGGACATGTGTTAAAGGGTTCATTTCAAACTCTTCTTGCGGCAGTAACTTGGTAGAAAACGTATAATTATGAAAAATGATTTAAAGGCAATCAAATGAGAGAAAACTTGTGCGCGCACGTATCGATGACAAAACCCAATTCAATTCGAAGTTCCTTGATTTTCCTGACGTCTATATTTGTGTTCACGTTGGGAATAAAATGACATTCAATGAAGACCAAAATTCACAGACATAGGAGTACAAGTAGTAAACGGTAATCACATGGCGGTAAATATCAGTTAAGGTGTGTCTAGGCACAAAATGCTAAAGCTATGCCCTTACCGACGGTGTTCAGGATTAAAGTATGACCAGGTACCCCTTTGTAAATCTAACTACCCCATCCTCACCCCTCTATTCCCTCGGCATTCCCATCTGTAATTACTCCAGAGGCTTCATTAATGCTAAATGAAAACACTTGAATGTGTTTGGAAAAAAACGATACATACTTTAAACCAAAACGACACCATCCTATTGGTATTCCATAATCTTTAGGTGGGTCGCCACGAGAATAGTATGGTCTGTCTCCGCGATATTCATGACAACGTTTACAATAACATATGTCGTGCTCGGTATCGAAATAATCGGCTGGAATTGACGAATCATGATATATTAGTGACATCCTTATCTTTCAGTGTTATATAGACAGACAGACAGACAGACAGACAGACAGACAGACAGACAGACAGACAGACAGACAGACAGACAGACAGACAGACACAACCACACACGAAGGCAAGCACTCACTCATTCTCACACACAGACACACACACACATACACACACACACCCACGAAAACAAAACCTTCAACTGAGTTCCCTTAAAGTAGCCATATTTACCAGATAGCTTGAGCGATTTCTTAAATCTCCCACAGAGATCTTTGTACGAACAGCGTGGTTTTTCGGCAGGAAATACCATTCCACTGTCTAAATATGGAAATGAAAGAAAAGTAACAAGTAAATCAATCATTGGTATGTGTCTTCTTTATAATGAGAAAAAAATGTACAACTTAGTTTCCCTGTGTAAAAGAAATTATCGTATACGTATATAGAAAACACCCTTGACACACCCTCTCCTGCCCAAGATCGTACTCTACTATATATATAAGGCATGGTTGCTGAATAAACAGCCGTTTTGTTTCATTTTCAACTTCTGGAAGGGAAGATTAATTGTTTTGGATTGTTGGTTCATGTACAATTGGATAGAGATTGCAATGTGAATATTTTATTCCTATGCGCTTAGAAAGGCTGCAATGGATTGTATGCTCCCCGGCCAGCTGGAGTTAACGCTGAGGAGGTATAAAGGGTCAGTTTTATCGTTATAGATCTGTCTCAGGGGTATAAGTGCTTTAAATTTGAGCACAGCGCTATGTAGACGTCAACATTATTATCATAGTGTGTGTGTGTGTGCGCGTGTGTGTGTGCGTCCGTCCGTCTGTCTGTCTATATTTGTCTGTCCCTCTATGTTATCGTTCCTTAAACCAGATTTAAGCTGAATAGGACAGTCTTAGTTCGCCTGAAAGACCCAGGCGTTCCTTCCGCTTACATAAAGCGCCCTCTCACGCCTATCATAATTAGAACACAGGGGCTTGCAGTTGGCCATATTTGTTTACACATTTTTGGGGGTTTTGTTTAATGTTTACTTCCTCATTTTTACAAGAATTTTTTTTGTTTATTGGTTACTTTAAAAAAAATATATTTTCCTAACAAGGTGCCATGTAATAAAGTAATGATCTGAAAAGCTGGCGTTGTGGGTTTTTTTCTAAATCAATTTTAACTTTTTTTTGCTGGTTTTAATAAACCAGCTTTACTGACTACCTTCTTAGTTATTCATGAGTTAGTTTTACTGGGTGCCCTTAACCAGTGAGTGACCTTCATCGTCCCCACTTGAGAATATATAAATACATTAATTTGCCAAACTATATGTAATTAAAGCTTGCCTAACTACAGTGGTTGCAATTGAATTTTGTAAATGTTTTGTTAAGTACAATTAAATAACTTACTGGTAATATCGTACACCATGAACAGAATCGTATCACCTGTGCATAAACCACAGGGGCTTGGAATTTGCCACATTTGTTTATAAATAACTGTTTTCTATTTATTGTTTATTTCTTTCTTTACAGAATTGTTTTATTGTTTACCAATTTTAGCTTGTTCTTTTGTTGGTTTCAATAAACCAGCTTTACTATGACTACAATTTATTAATATATACAATTATAGTTTGTTCGACTAAGCGCCCCTAACCAGTAACCACTGGCCCTTCCTTGGCCCCACTCGCTGTGATGAGTGCGAAGGAAGGGTCACCCTGTTGATTTGTGGGTCTGCGCCTGTTGAGTACCTCTACAAAATCAGCTCCAAATGTCAGTGGACTTACTACTTTTTTTTCTGTGTTTTTTGTAACTTTTCTGGCTATTTATTGGGTTAATCGTATTGGACATCCCTTCTTATATGTAAGAGCACCCACTTGAAGAAGTGAAATTTACACAATAAAATATAAACGGTTAGAATAAACGCATAATTCAAATCCAGTGGAAATGAATAAAATGTCGCTTTATAAGATCAACTTGCATTATTCAAACATACGAATGTATATCGTTCAATTAGCTAGACGAACTAACAATAGTAGCTGTTATAACAAACGGCCTGGAACAATGACATGTTCAACATAAAGTCGATGACGATTCTTTATTTTTTCGTATGGAAGATGTGTACCGAATTTTATTTGAATTGTGGAATCTATTGAGGAAACGATGGCACGGACAGACAGACAGACAGACAGACAGACAGACAGACAGACAGACACACATACAGGCAGACAGACGGACGGACGGACGGACGCACGCAGACACACGTATATATTGCGATTACATATATACACGTAGATAGATAGATAGATAGATAGATAGATAGATAGATAGATAGATAGATAGATAGATAGATAGATAGATAGATATTAGAAATTAATTCCGTTTATCATGAATTTACCACATAATGTAACACGTTCAGCCTGTCCATAGATATCCACTACTCCATAAACTGTACGACTTGGTAGGCTAACCGTAGTGTCCAGGTGCTTGTCATTAAAATAGAAGTGCACTGAATCGTCACGTTTTTCAATTCCGCAAGTGTCTCCGACCTTGAATTGAATAGACAACAAGTATAAAGCCAAGGTTATATTATGTGCTATCTTCCTAATTAGCAAGCAATTGGTCTCCATACAGGACACGACCCAAACAAACAAATATATTTCCACATTTGTACTTTAGGAGAGATTGAAAATATTGATATTAAAGCCGTGCACGGCGTTTGCATTGTGCATTATTGTTCTGCGCATGATGCACTTGATAGAAACTAAATAATCACCAGGTGTTCATTTGTTTCAAGGAAAGGTTTTTCCCACATATAGCTGGAAAACATGGAATTTATTTAAAACATATGTATTTATGAATATTATTCATTATCATAAGTTTGTAGAAAATGTGGGACCTTTTTTTTCTTTTAACAGTTGATTGAGCCAGTGTATACTCTATCACATGCAAAGTTTCGTTTCGTTTCTATGGTTACTATGAAAGTGGCGGACCTCGTCCATTTAAAGTAAAGTGTGTCATAAATTCGTAGCTCAAGTGCAAAAAAGTTAGTCAACAGTTACCGGGCGTGCAGTTACCTTGCACTCGTCGAGATCAACACCAAGTTGAGCTACAGTTTTACCATTTTCCAGTAAACGATCCCCAGACCACATCCAAGTGATGCCCTCCGTACAAATTGACATGGTTCCAGGGAAATTCAGTTTCTCTGGTAAATTCGTTGTAAAACCAATCTCTAGATTACCTGGCCATTTTTCTACTTTAGAGTCTAAGCGAACTTCGAGGCGTACTTTGTTCTTCAGTGGTTGTTGTGTTAATACAACCCCGTCGCTGACTGTCGTCGTGGAACTACAAGACGTAAAGCATATACGTTCTCAGTATACCATTGTAAGCGGCAATCGTACGCGTTGGAGTAGCCTATACATTTGTAATCGATATCAATACAACCAAAGAGGAACAAACTGTATTTTTCTGTACTCCGATATTAAAATCGGATTTACCAATTTTATACCTCTCCCTTATAGAGAGGTCTAGCAGTAAATAGTTGATTTTTGTGAATTCAAATGAATTTAACTTTCGCCTCTAAGCACATAAAAGGTACAACCAGCCTTGCCCTTTCCACTTTGATACAATTATTTCTCTAAAAATTGCAACATGTAGGTTTTCTTTTGCTTAAAACGTCAAACGTTTTCACGTTCCATGTAATTTATATTTCTTGCTTGCTTGCTTGCTATAAACATATATGTATGTTTACAATCATAAATATGCGCTTTAATGAAAGCCAGCGCAACAGCCATTTGTCAAACTTACTCTGATCTCAATGCAGATTTCTTGCCGGATATAAAATTGACGTTGTCGCCACAGTTTGAATGGAAGCGATAGCCGCTGTCACTTGATTGCACTACACATGAAAAGATACGGTGAATTTATCAGAAAATATTCAGACAATTGACAGATTTGAAATATCAAAGAGAAAAATGAAATATTATGTTGCCCCTAGATTACCACATTGTGTAATCAGTCGTAACCATCTTCTTTCTTTGTCTTATTACACAAACACTTGTCTGGCATGAAGTCCAGTGAGGGCCATCTCCCTCATGGGTTCATCAGTGTTAATGTAGGAGGTAACCAGAGTACCTGGGGAAAATCTGCGTTGTTCGGCAAGTAAACTGTACGACACTCTTCCTACAGTGTGATAAATGTAATCAAATTTAATCAAACCCTGAATAGGTACGGTTCGAACCGCAACCGTGGTGGTAGGAGGCAAGTGGTTTAACCACGCGGCCACAGAAAACCTTGCTCAAACTAACATATGTATACCCTACCTTTTGGTTCTTTTACACTCATCTTGGCATGATCCACGACAACTTCTAAGAGCGAAAAATTGAGAAGAAAATCACTCGATAAAAGTAACTGAAAATTGAAACAGAGAAAGAGAAAGGAAACATGAGCGAAATTCGTGAGAAACAGATCTAGGGAGTCGTGAAATAATTAACAAAATTACCAGTTGGATGAATGAATGTACTGAATATTATACACTATAGTGTCTGCATTGATGTTCGTTTGTTTGCAATTTATAACCCCAACCCATCCCCCACCCCCATCCCTATCTCCTAAATGAAAGTTCAAATAGCAGCTGACAATGGAGAACTACCACAGTCTAATAATACACATACATTATAATCAACTCTGTAATCAGAACTTATACTTCACTAATTAACTCATTTCAATTTGGTGGTTAGGTTTTGTAAATGTATTTGTTGCATACAAGACCTTTCTATGTCACCCCAAACTGTTTTTTTTTAATTTAGGTATATACATATGCTCGGTATATACACTTTGTAGTTCGACGTTGTCGAACTGTTGCTACTATACGGTATCCTCACCACTTCCGGGCACTGCCTTCTTGTTTAAATTTGTTGGACGCAAATGCAAGACAACACTCGACTCAGACATTGCTACAGCTATCGAGTGTGTTCCCGTACTGATTGACAGGTAGTAACCGTCAAGAAAATGGACCAAGGCCATAACGTCAAGCATAATTTAGTAGTTCTGGTGTCAAGAACTCCGCAGACTTAGTGACGGAAATATGTACAAGGACGATATCTGTCAAATATTTATTATTCGTTTACACGATTATTGATTTTAGATAACCGAACTAAATATAGAGTATGAGTTAATACAAAGGAGCAAACGGGAAGCAAGATAAAAATGATTTACGTTAGAGTTGATTTTATTACATTATATACAGCTAAAACGATGTTGGCTTGGTATTTCACTCATGGGACATTACAGCTAAAATCATGTTGGCTTGGTGTTTCATTCATGGGACATTACAGCTAAAATTATGTTGCCTTGGTGTTTCACTCATGGGACATTACAGCTAAACGATGTTGGCTTGGTGTTTCACTCATGGGACATTGCAGCTAAAATGATGTTGGCTTGGTGTTTCACCCATGGGACATTACATTTTTGACACAGAGATAGACATTTCAACTCTAGACTAACAATAACAGATAGAGACGCAATGAACACTGATAAGCATTGCTATTCTTTCACAGTGCAGTAAAAACAGGTTTCTAATGAAAACATTACACATGGACCTGGTGATGTTAATGCTGCAATTGTTTATTGTTAATCAACATTTAATCTTGACTACTTCTAAATATCCGCTGTGCATGGCACTTATGTAAGTGTTTAACTTGCACTAAGATGTGTCTGATGGTGTGTAATAAATGTCATGTTACATGAGAGAAACACTAAGTCTTCATCATTTTAGCTGTAGTTTAACAACATAAATAAGTCATTTTTAATATATTTTATTGCCATGTCAAACAGAGAGTTTCAACTAGTATATAATTATCGGTAAAACAGTTGTACGTACGATTATTATCATAACTTCTGATAACATTAAAAACATGCCAGTTTGAATTTCTTCGCAAGGTGCACTTATAGAATGAAATAATGTCATGGATGTTGCTCAGAATAGCTTGATTGACTATTTCAAAAGGTGCGATTTACATTTTAGTTTAAGAACAGCTGGTATGAAAGTTGAAATAATATGATTGCTGTTGGTATTTGTGTTATAAACACTTCGATTATAATGACCACAAAACAACAAAAGTGATATAATATCATATACTGAATTACGAAGTTCAATTCTCGTCATAAATGTTTGGTGTTTCAGAAATCGGGTCAAACAGGTACCTTACTTAACTGAACTTCACAACTACCCTACTTCTAAACTATATCTTTCTCTCGAGAACAGATTTGTAAAATATGCTCTCCCCTACTCATAAAAATAAGACAAACCTAAAAGCCCTAATACTTCTTGTAATTACTGAAAGCTCCCTTATATGTAACTTAATGATCACTGCCTAGTATATATCATACATGTCGGCACTAACGTCTGTATTGTTACTACACGAACAGTATAATTTACCTACCTTTACCCAACCTTTAACCTACCCATAACTCACTTGACCATCTCTGTTCGGGAGTAGAACAAGACGAAGTACTACTTTTGGCTGTCTACAGCCCACCACGGACAAAATCGCCGTGGGTAACACAAGTATCGTCTCATACACACCACATTAACATATGGCCATGGTCTGCTCAGTGTTTACACCGGGTGGAAAGAAAAGTCAATGTCACCATATATTGTCGCATCTGTCTCTTCTCACCAGATATGTTCGGTTGAAAGAAAGTATAACAGATAATGAGAAATACCTACGTTTACTCCGATCCACATAAGCGCTTTGGTTAATAACTATTACCGATGGTTAGGTAAATATTAACCACTGTTCCACTGATTTCAACGACAAGGCTGTATTCTCCGAACGAAGTTGGAAGGGGAATTCCCCTAGAGTTTACCGAAGACATGACGTCACATTTTTATTACCTTCCATAAGCGAAGTTAATGTTTTAGCTTTGTCTATGTCTTTGTATACATATACTTGTCTGTGTGTCTGTGTGTCCTAGTTTGTGTGTATGTACTATGTGTATGTCTATTCGAGGTGTCTAAAAATCTCATCAATTCTTGTGAAACTTACACAATTAATGACATCTTAAATACTATAATCTCCAAATTGCCAGTTTTTGTTTATGTGATCATGTATTAAAAATCAAGATTTTTTGAGAAATGATATGCAAATGGGGTGATTAATCTGCATGAACTTAGTTGAAAATATAATCAGGTCTTAGTATTACCACATACAATTGTTCCGTTCTCTGTGAACCGATAATATTTTAGCAAATAGTAACATTGACAGACATACACACATGTTGACAGAAAGGTAAGAACGCAAGCAGGCATACAAGACAAACATACATACAGACAGACAGACAGCCTGGCAGACAGACAGACAGACAGACAGACATACAGACAGACAGACAGACAGACAGACAGACAGACAGACAGACAGACAGAATAAATCAATAAGCATTCATTCAGAAGCTAGTAACCCTGCTTCACTTTCTTTAATATCAAGCCAAGTACGTGTCTTTTCTATTGTAGTCAATGTATAAACAAATTTGGCACCTTAAACCTAAAGCTGACTACAAGTATGGCAACTGAGATCATATTTAGCTCTTAATGTGACATAGACAGTGTTTTGTGACATCCATGTCTACTCATTGACCATTACTTACTTTGCACAGATTTATGTGTGTAATTTCTTAAAGCTCCCTTTCCTTTCTCATGATTTTTAAAACATATTTTTAAGTAGACATATCTTACACATGCAGACTCCTAAAATTTAGTTTGTTACATGCATTGTATCTATATTGTGCAACATTTGTAATAAATGATAATCAAGTAACGAAAGGTTCATTAATTCAATACTCAACATGGAAATATGTTCTGTATGGAAGAGCCTATTTTCTAGATATGTTCACTAGTTTTGAATAAACACCACTTGACGTCCCACATACTATGAATATGGAGAGAATATTTTGACAACCGGTTTACATGGCAACCATAATCTTGAGTAATGCTATAGTATGAGTATACCTATATTCAACTAACTGTATTGTCTATATATATTGTCATAATCATTACGAATTAATTAATTAATGTACATTGTTATTTACAGGCATAAATGGCGACAATTATGCTTACACTTTTAATTCATGCATTGCTTTTATCATCTCTAAAGATCTATTGCTTATGAAAGCCAATGTGTAACTCAATTATCAACTTAACATAGAAATACAGAAATATTTCATTTTTACTGACCGTCTTCGCTTACTATGTGATCATTTTTTGTATATTTACCAATAGTCACTTTGGCAAACTCATGCAAATATGTAATTTATTTGTGCATACTATATTGTTTGGTTTATAAATTACTGGGTAATTCAATATTTTCTACCAATTTCAGTTACTATGCTCGTTAAACATTATACGAATATTAATTTCATCACTTAGGGATATCCTTGGATACATATAATTTATTGACGAATTTTCGGCGAAAACTTGGAATTACCAAATATTATCCAGTTGGTTACAAAGGCAATCTTGGTATCCATCCGTTGTTGATGGTGTCATTAGATTAAGGACTTTGAGAAACATAGGTGTTCATGGACTTTACAGTGTGACACAGTTTGACCAATTACGACAACTGTCTTATTGGTCTAACTGTATCATATATATTAATATTACCACGGGGCAACAAAGTCTCTAATTCTGATCGCACATTTTGTGTATCAATACTACATACTTTGGATCAAATGAGTCAAAGTGCATATCATAACACTATAATGGTGACCATGGTAACTGAGAAAGAAATAATTAGAATACGTCGTTTGATTCAACATGGACATGTTGTCTGTACGCATTTTTTGTGTAGATATGATCATCACACACAGAGAGATTTTGCCTCTTGGTTGGGTAATTATATATATATATATATATATATATATATATATATATATATATATATATATATATATATATATATATATATATATATATATATATATATATACAAGCCTGTGCTTGTATTTCCAGTACAATATTATAACATCTTTAAAGGGATACTACTCCAGGAAATAAAGGTATTTTCATTAAGTTTGGATTATGGAGAGTTATTTCACATCACATAATTGTCGCTTGGTTGCCAAGAAACACCAAATTGAAACTCTTTTTCACCTTAATAATGTTCTTTCACCAATACACCATTAGTCTTAGCAGATATGACTAACCATATTTCCTTTTTATTCTAATTAACGACTTCTGAGGGCTTATTGTCTTCAGATAATAGTCGTAAATTTAGCGTCTTTTTTTGCTACATTTTTCCCATTTTGTCACCAACGTATACCAATTGAGCAAAGAAGGATGCTAAACTGTACCTGAAAAAATCGAAGTAAGAAAGCCTGAATAGGGTGGGGTTATGAGGGTACTTCATATTTTTTTTTAGAATATTGCAGGGGGTATATGAAGAAATGCTGTGATTTAAAACTTCGGTGGTACCCGAACAAGTTTTTATTGTATGATTGAACTTATTTAACATATGCGCTTTGTTAGGTTGATGTTTGCAACAAATCATATCATAGTTTTACTTTCCACTAATTACATGATTTACTCCCAGGGAAGGCATTCAGTTTTACATCTAGTGTTAATAGAGGTTTGAGGTTATTCTTAGTGTAGATTGATACCTGATTTTATATAACACATAATAAAACATTATTTTCATAACATAAAGGCTCCGGTGACTGACTTAGATCGTGTCACGTGGTATAGACTTATGATCTATCGTGACCTCAAGTTTAACACAACTGGCAAGCACTATTCGTTTTCTATTTTCCCCAGCGCAATATTCACAGAGTTTACTAGTGACTTCATAGCAACGCAGTAAATGTTAAAAATACCATGCATGACGTGCTTGCTAATGGACAGCGGAGTTTAGTTAAAATTAAAAGACATTTTGTATCGAAATGAAAACCTACCTCGTGCTAAGGGTTAGAGACATTCCAATGATATCCAGGTAATGCACTAAATTAATATCAGTCTGGACTGTAAATAATGTAAGCCCTAGGTATATAGTGTGTATGAGAAATGCTACGAAATTTGACAAGCTGCCGAAAACTAAAATCATATTGTAAATTCGCGGCATCTTGGTTTTCCCTCGTTTTTCTGAATGGCTGGAGTCCCGTGTCTTCCAGAAAACGTCGGTCAAGTCATCGGCTTCGTTCAATACAACGATGAAAATAAACCATGCCGTTATTCCAAACGGAAGTGTGGTGTATCGTACAGCCCCCAGGAAAATCATTCCAATGTCCAAACCGAATACAAGAAAGTAATAAGGCCATAACAGAATAATTGTTGTTGTATAGGTTGTAAACCAATATTTCTGAAAGAGTGACCCAAGTTTTTCAACCGTGAATCCACAGCGATATTTCCTGTAATTAGTTCCCTGTTGGTTGTGTGACATACCAATATTGTAACAACCACCAACACTGTAAAGACTGGTTCAAATACTTCAGCGGTTACTCGTAGTTCGTCTGCCAATGAGAATGTCGAAGATGTGATGTTACAAATGGTCGTGGTGATCCCATAAACTTTGAGACAGTAAGCTGCGATACCGACGTTTATGAACATCAACAAAAACCCCAAAACCATCAGAATTTCTGTCACCATAAAAACGCGGTAACTTATTCGCCCTGTTCTATTGTCGGCAACACTACTCGGCCCTTCAACTGTTAAAGGCGACATTTCTTTCGCCCCCGATGTGAAAGGTTCGTCTCTTTCTGTTTCGGTAATTTCTTGGTCATCTCCACGTCCCTCGTGCTCACCAATCACATCTGAAGAAATATAAAATGTAACGGTGAAAAGGGTATATACTGGGTTAAAATAAGTTTACTTATTATATACATATACACGAAACATTCGGTTTTTCCTCTTCATACTTGTATTGGCTACCTCAAAACTATATAAAAAATTGTCGGTTGAAAACGAAGTAGTATGTAATTTATTGTAGAATATTATTGTACAAGCAGAATTCTTTTGGTTTTATTTGATTGTTGATCATTTATTTAATAGTCGTTCTAGTTAATTATATGCCGTTAAATCTCAGATTTATAAAATAAATGTCTGTTAACGTGCAAAACTGCGTAATACCCCATTTGAGAAGAGAAAAAACCCACACTGTATAACGTTATATAAATACCCTGGCTGGCAAGATCCTCAAAGCCTGTAACACATTACAGTGATTGTGTATTTAGCTGATATACATGGTCGACCTGGTCTGGAATTTTGGCATCCAATGAAATTCCAACATGCCACTGCTTGTAACACATCATCCCATAGTTATAAGAAATATTGTCAGAAACCAAATTCACAGCATCTATTGTTCAGTTTGAATTAAGAAGGCTACAATCCAGAACAAATTAACCTTACACAAAGAATGTAGCTGTGAAATACCGATCTGGTACCTTCATTGATAATGATAAGAATGTTGGTTTTGACATAGCGCTTCCCCAACCAGTCTCGGTTCTCAAAGCGCTTTGATCGGATCTATATCGGCACAACGGCCCTTTAAACTTCCTCAACTCCCTGAGGAGCATATTACAGCCTTTATAAGCGCATAGGATTAAAACATTCAAATTGTAACCT
The DNA here is from genome assembly GCF_964340395.1 of Glandiceps talaboti. Lineage (NCBI taxonomy): Eukaryota > Metazoa > Hemichordata > Enteropneusta > Spengelidae > Glandiceps > Glandiceps talaboti. The sequence continues at coordinate 7,335,117 of NC_135556.1, read as the reverse complement.
CTATCCTACCTGGTCCCCAATTATACAGCTGGGTTGACTATTCTGTCTTTATTTTCTCAGTATTGGACTTGTTTGAGATGTTGACCATATAAACGTACCCATAAAGATAAATATTTCTTGGGGAAACCATGGAAAACACGAAATAGGAGTATTGAATTGACAGGTGATGAATGATCGCGAAATAGGGGGCACGACCCGCGATCACGCTGCCAATCCCATATATTATTATCGTTAACAATAATAAATGTGAGATCTGAGTTTCTGATAAAATGGCCTCAGAGAATATGGTAAGTAGGTCGGTATCTTATCTTATTTTTTTTCATTTTTTCCCCAAAAAATATTTCTTTGAAAACCAAACGAAATGTGTAACAGCTGTGGCTGACACACGTACTAGGTGTAACATACCTAGATTTGACACAAGTGTAACTGGTATGCCAGCATCAAATGTAACATGGATGTTAAAAGTAGGAGGTTTGTATCACATGCGCGTCCGCAAGCGTTTTCCCATAGCTACAAATGTATGTACCAGCTATGTGAGCAATACTAGCCGGATATGAATAAAAGGCTATTATTTCACCAAAACTGTTACATGAATGTGTACAATTTTGTACTAGGTGTACAGTGCACAGCTATGATACTGGCATGTGCAAAACATTAGCACAGAAGCGGTATTCCACAACCATGCAACAGGTATATTTTTAACAACCATGTACCAGGAATGTGGAAATAATATGATGTAACTTGGCTGTGAGGCACACAGCAGGTACCGTGTTAGCTGTCCTCTAGATCTTCTTCCAAGCACTAGGATGTGTGGCCACAATGCAACTACGCAGAAAGTCAGCAATAATCCCATGGTATTTTTTTTATATAATCAATAGAAGTGACATTCCTTCATACAACACGCTTTTGATTAAATAATGTTGTCACTTTTGTGACTAGTACTACTGAATACAATCAACCCACGTGGACTTTTTACCGACAACATATACCACTGTAGTACACAGTTGTACTAATAAGGCACTAAACCTCACCTCAAAAATCACTATTTGCCTTAACTCGCGGATCGCCACTGTATTAAGAGAATACTCAAATGTCTGTACATACCTTTCTCACTGGCCATTATTTCGATCTGTGTTCAGAAGTGATAGCAAACTTGTTAGAATATTACTTAATATGTCCAGAAGGAAAGAAAGCACGTGTCTGAGAGGTCACGTTATTTACGTGGCAACTCTCGAGAAATGTCAGCAATATAATAAATGACAAGTATGTTTACGACGCTCATTCGCATATGTCGTAAACTGGTCAAAACCAAATGGCATACCATCCTCGGGGATGAATTACTGCTATTATAAATATTATACCAGTGTATTCAATTTTACGACGAAATTACAAAAAACAAACAAACAACGGAAAAACAAACTTCAGTTTGGAGAGTGAAAGAAGTGCAGGTATAGATCGGCTCCAGGACCTGAACACCTGTTGAATTCATTATGATTGTGATTCATTCCATGGACACGATCTCAAGAGTAAGTCAAGGACAACGTCACTAAATTGACATTAAAACGATGAATCGCTTTATACTGTTAATATCAAAACTAAACAGATCACAGACAGACAGACAGACAGACAGACAGACAGACAGACAGACAGACAGACAGACAGACAGACAGACAGACAGATAGACAGACGGACAGATAGACAGACAGACAGACAGACAGACAGACAGAAAGGTAGGAAGGCAAGCAGGCATACACGACAAACATACAGACAGACATACAGACAGACAGACAGACAGGCATACAGACAGACAGATAGACAGACAGACAGCATAAATCATAAGCAATCATTCAGAAGCTAGTAACCCTGCTTCAGTTTTTTTTATTACAAGCCGATAATATTTTAGCAAATAGTAACATAGACAGACAGACAGACAGACAGACGGACAGATGGACAGACATACATACATACATACATACATACATACATACATACATACATACATACATAAATACATACATACAGACAGACAGGTAGGCAGGCAGGAAGAAAGTCAGACAGACAAGGCAGACAAGACAGACAGACAGACAGACAGACAGACAGACAGACAGACAGAATTAAACCATAAGCATTCATTCAGAAGCTAGTAACCCTGCTTCAGATTCTTTGATTACAAGCTAAGTACGCTTCTCTTCTATTGTAGTCAATATATAAACAAATTTGGCACCTTAAACCTAAAGCTGACTACAAGTATGGCAACTGAGATCATATTTAGCTCTTAATGTGACATAGACAGTGTTTTGTGACATCCATGTCTACTCATTGACCATTACTTACTTTGCACAGATTTATGTGAGAAATTTGTGTGAGCGGTAATTTCTTAAAGCTCCCTTTCCTTTCTCATGATTTTTAAAACATATTTTTAAGTAGACAATATCTAACACATGCAGACTTCAAAAATTAGGTTGTTACAGGCATTGTTGACAACAGAGTGCTTGTGTCCTTCAAAACTTGTTGATACAGCGGATGTTTTGTGTGTGCGTCATTTGCAGAATTGTGATTTGTTCAAAAAAGGCAGTAACTTAAAAATACACACTTTTAAAGTTCACGTGGTTGATACGTAATGCTTACAAATCCCATTAGACTCGTTATAAGATTGTTGATATAGTTTTTCAATTTTAGTTATTTGCATAATTAATTAATTTACGAACTAGTGGATAATTTTATCTTAACTCAGACTTTACTACAACATACAGGATATGTCCTACATACATAACGCTAGTGAGTTACATACACCTTACTCTTTTGAAACATGTTGTCAACAAGTACGGTATCGTATCAAATCTCAGGTAGATGGGTTGTCATGGTATCCATTGTATCCACCATTGATAATGCCAATTTTGCTTTAAAAAAATCAGTATCTATATTGTGCAAAATTTGTAACAAATGATAATCAAGTAACGAAAGGTTCATTAATTCAATACTCAACATGGAAATATGTTCTGTATGGAAGAGCCTATTTTCTAGATATGTTCACTAGTTTTGAATAAACACCACTTGACGTCCCACACACTATGAATATGGAGAGAATATTTTGACAACCGGTTTACATGGCAACCATAATCTTGAGTAATGCTATAGTATGAGTATACCTGTCTATATTCAACTAACTGTATTGTCTATATATATTGTCATAATCATTACAAATTAATTAATCAATGTACATTGTTATTAACAAGCATAAATGGCGACAATTATGCTTACACTTTTAATTCATGCATTGTTTTTATCATCTCTAAAGATCTATCGCTTATGAAAGCCAATGTGTAACTCAATTATCAACTTAACATAGAAATACAGAAATGTTTCCTTTTTACTGACCTTCTTTGCTTACTATGTGATCATTTTTTGTATATTTACCAATAGTCTCTTTGGCAAACTCATGCTAATATGTAATGTGAATACTATATTGTTTGGTTTATAAATTACTCGGTAATTCAATATTTTTTACCAATTTCAGTTACTATGCTCACTAAACATTATACGAATATTAATTTCATCACCTAGAGATATCCTTGGATACATATAATTTATTGACGAATTTACGGCGAAAACTTGGAATTACCAAATATTATCCAGTTGGTTACCATGACAACCTTGGTATCCATCCGTTGTTGATGGTGACATCAGATCAAGGACTTTGAGAAACATAGGTGTTCATGGCCTTTACAGTGTGATACAGTTTGACCAATGCGAAAACTTTCTTATTGGTCTAACTGTATCATATATATTAATATTACCTCGGAGGCAACAAAGTCCATTTGTGATCGCACATTTTGATTTGGTATTCTTAATTACCTTTGAATACAAAAGTATTGTGTCATTACTACATACTTTGGATCAAATGAGTCAAAGTGCATATCATAGCACTATTTTGGTGACCTTAGTAACTAATAAACAAATAATTAGAATATGTCGTTTGATTCCCAACATGGACACGTTGTCTGTGTGCAAATATATTGCTGTGTACATATGGACATCCAATAATCTTCCAGTGAGATCTAGATCCATGTATTGTCTCTGGTCATGGCACCACAATTTTGACGTTGGTGATGTCAGGGTACTGTATACCCCAAAAACATCAAAGTGAAACTCTTTTTTTCACCTTAATTAATAGTATTCTTTCATCGATACACCATTGCACCATTGGACGTAGCAGACATGACTACTCATGTCTCATATACATGTACATTGTAATTCATGCTGGTTGTCTTCAGATAAATGACCATAATTTTTTTTAAATTTTCTTCTGTTACATTTTTCCCATGGATCTTGAAGTACCTTGAAGTCTTTGTCACCAACGTATACCAATCGAGCAAAGCAGGATGCCAAATTGTACCTGAAAAATCAAAGTAAGGCTGCATTTACAAAATAAGCCTGAGTGGGATGTGGATGAAGGGGGTACTTAATATTTTTTAGAATATGGCAGAGGGTATATTAAGAAATGCTGTGATTTAAAACTTCGGTGGTACCCTAACATAAATTAAATACCCTGCTTTTATTGGATAAACGAAATTATTGAACATATGCATTATTGATGTATGTAACACATGATATCACAGTTTTGCATTCCAATAATTACTACGTACAGGAACAACAATCTATAGGCTTTACTTCCAGGGAAGGCATTCATTTTATGTCTAATGTTAATAGAGGTCTTAGGTTACTCTTAACATTTACAGGGTGTAGGTTAATACCTGACCTTATATAACACATAATGTCACATCATTAAGGCTGTCATAAAGGCTTCGATGACTGACTTAGATCGTGTCCAGCTTACTAGCGCCCTCATAGCCAGGCAATAAATGTTAGATATACGATGCATGACGTGCTTGCTAATGGACACCAGAAATTAGTAGAAATTAGTATTATTTTGTATCTGATTTGGGCGAAATGAAAACCTACCTCGTGCTAAGGGTTAGAGACATTCCAATGATATCCAGGTAATGCACTAAATTAATATCAGTCTGGACTGTAAAAAATGTATGCCCGATGTATATAGTGTGTATGAGAAATTCTACGAAATTTGACAAGCTGCCGAAAACTAAAATCAGTTTGGAAATTCTCGGCATCTTGGTGTTCCCTGGATCCTGTGTCATCCAGAAAACCTCGGTCAAGCCATCGGCTTCGTTCAATACAACGATTAAAGTGAACCACGCCGTTAATCCAAACGGAAGTGTGGTGTATCGTACGGCACCCTGGGATATCTTTCCAATGTTTAAACCGAATACAAGAAAGTAATAAGGCCATAACAGAATAACTGTTGTTAGATTAGTAGTGAACCAATATTTCTGAAAGAGTGGACTTAGTTTGTCAACCGCGAGTCCACAGCAACATTTCCTGCAAAACGTTCCTTGTTGGTTGTATGACATATATACCAATACTGTAACAACCACCAACACTGTAAAGACTGGTTCAAGTACTTCAGCGGCTACTCGAAGCTCGTCTGCCAATGGAAATGTCGAAGATGTGATGTTACAAATGGTCGTGGTAATCGCATGGACTTGGAGACAGTAACCTGCGATCCCGACGTTAATGAACATCAATGTAAACCCGAAAACCATCCACAGAACTACTATCACCATGAAAACACAGTAACCTTTTCGCCCTGTTTCTTCTTCGACATTCTTTTTGGTATCTGAAGAAATATAAAGTGTGACTAATTAAAGAAGGCAAATATTGGGTTAAAGAAAGGTATCACATAAATACGCAAAATCTCTTTTCTGGTTTATTAAGATCAACTTTTTCTTCTTCATACTTGTGTACCGTGCGCTAAATTAAAGAAATTGGTCATACATAACGAATGTAGCCGCGATATATCGATCTTGTTCCCTCATTCTGTCTTTATTAGGGACCCAAGCCTAGCCTATTAGTCCAGTCAATCTAGTGGAAAATTTGGCCGAACCCAAACATAATTGCAACAGACATAATTTTAAGTGTACCTTGCTTAGAATATTATGCTGAATAACATACCAACAGTCTAGAAAAAATCTAAGTGGTGGAACATGGTGAAAAATGGTGTTTCTTAATTAACATAGTTAGTGAAAAATAATATTCATGAGATATCATTTGTTTAAAAAACCTATGCAAGTAACATGTCTATGGGTAGGTCTGAAGGTGAGTAATTACTTTGGAGTCACTGTACGATCGTGCAACCATTGCTGTGGAATTTAAACAAACTTAATATGTCTATTTTCAATTACTTTAATTAAGGATACTGATTACTTGTAACGTACAATAACTATACATTTTCTTGAACGCCCTTGTTAGTAGTATGTCTATCATTAGGTATTGGACTAATTAAATCCCTTACTCTCATCATTAAATTCCTCCTTTTTTAGATAAACATGCATGCTAAGCAAGTGTTAATTAGTGTAATTAACATTCAAAACAATTAGTAAGTGTACATGACATTTTTTGTTCAATAGTCATTGACACTCGATTTTGAGTGAACATAACTTTTTAACCATTAAACCACTGCAAGGTTTACGTAAGCTAAGCAATAGATAAAGTGTCTTGATTAATTTGATTAATTTGATTTCATTAATGTAATTATCGTCAAGATGTTGAGAGGTTTTTTCGCTTTAAAGTATGCATTGAATTAAAGTGTCTTTCGATATGTCTTGACCTTAAAAATCAGATGAACATCATTATCAAATTGTCAAACCTGGGCGGGAGTACCATTCATGGGTTGTTGGTTTTATAAATATTCACTCTATTAGACATAATAATTTGTGTAAGGAGAAGATTCTGTTTTCATTATGTGATTTTGTATCACGGTGTATGTCCAGATGATCGTTCAGAAATGATTTATGGCTGCAATCGTAGCTACACAATAATAATACAACCTCGACGTTGGCAGTATTTGAGATGCTGTATTCCTAAACCTATTGTCTTCTTCCCAATAGTTTTGGTAACTCTCTCAGAGAAAAAAAATGCCCCTTGATTCTATCAATATTCCGTCACCTTTTGGTCATTATCTTCAATTTGTTTTAATAAAAGTGAAAAAAAATGTTCACATTCTGTTCTGTCTCAATACCTGGCAGTTGAAACTTTAATTTCTCACTATGAGCTATGGCATCCTTTGAGGTATTTAATTACATTTTACAATAAAGTTTGGCTTTACTAGTTATTACTTGGCATGTTCTACCCTTAATATTTCCTTTAAAGCCCGATTACTGACAACATAATCTTCGGTTTGTAAATTGAACTGTATATTGTTTTTAGTAAAATATATCTTTTCATATCTAGACATCAATTAGGCTTAAACTTGATTCTTTTGAATGTTGTGCTATTTAAATAACACGGACACATATTAAATAACTCTTACAGACAAGTATTGAGATGAGTATTTATACATTTGTAGATTTTGTTACATCCCTCTGTGAATTGTTTGAATTCAGGTGTGTTTGTATTATAATGTTACAGCAATATAGAAATCATCTTTGAAATGACATGAAAGGCAACATAAGTCTATTTTTTGCACATTACATGTATTAGCACTGTTCGAAACATAAGATGCTTTTAGGTGGGACATGACATATCATTAATAATTTCTTTGGAGGGCCCTTCCTCTATTATCTTATTTCCTTTATTTCTGTACCATTACCAATCATCTCACAGTTACTTATCAGTTTGAGTGTAAATCTCACTTCGTTTTTAAAGTTAATTTATTTAATATTTGAATATGTCAAGACCACAAGCTGATTTTATCTTTGACTTGACCTGGGAAAGTCAGGTGTGTGCGATAGGTGTTGCTTCACACCTCCATACCATATGTAATGTGGGGAAGAACAAGTCAGTTATATAATGAAATAAGGGTAGATTATGGGACTATATGACGCAATTTCAAAAAGACACGCATTAATGTACGCGGTACGTATCTTTGCTTTTACCTATGAAATGTGTGGCTTCCAGGAAAGTTATCATCAATTATCACTCTAACAAAATACGAATAATCTACTCCATCAATTATTTGATCCTTCCATTTATTTCTTTTAAATTTATTTATTTATTTATTTATTTATTTATTTATTTATTTATTTATTCATTCATCATCAAACACCTTTCATGTAAAATTTATCAATTATTTGATCCTTCCATTTATTTCTTTTAAATTTATTTATTTATTTATTTATTTATTTATTTATTTATTTATTTATTTATTTATTCATTCATCATCAAACACCTTTCATGTAAAATTTATCAATGATTCTTAATTAATTAGTAATTAGCATAATTAGCATATACATGGTTTGTCAATCTCCCATGCATGTAATGTGTCTTTTAATTGGCAAGGTCTTATAATGACAAATTACATAGGCTACAGTGGACCTTTTAATATTATCAAAGACAGTCTGATAACTCATATTTCTGTTTTGTATTATGTTTGTAGATAAACTTCAACCCTCTAGTATATGTATAATGGTCTTTATGCATCTAACTAACAGTGTTGCAAAAGTTACTACTTATATAATCAAAAGTTGTAATGGAACACTCCATTTTGGTGACACATTTTCGAGCGAATTCAAAGACATATATTTAGCCAAACCAGCGGCGGCGAGTCCCTTGTTGAGAGCCTTCGGTATAGCTAGTAATTGAATGGTGATAACAAAATAGCAGAAATGAAAATAAAAATAAATATCCAATATTAATGAAAATAAAGATAAATATTGCCTAAGAATTGCCATTTTCACTTTTTCCGAGTTATTGCTACTGCTCAGAAAAAATGGCGTCGGTATTAAATCCAACCTATATATGATAACACTCACAAACGCTCACAGATGATCTGGACAATTGCTGGACAAATCAGGAATGACTTTAGCTAACGAAATCAAAAACGTAAATGTATTTCTATTTTGATTGAAGGGCGACACTGATAGAGCTATGGCCTATGCAGGAGTGTGAAATTGTCTACATGCGATGAGAGAACAAAATGCTACTTGTAAACTTAAGGTGAATTTAGTGGGACAGAAGGAAGTTCAACACGCACATGCTGATGGTGGTGTTAGTGGTGCACAGCTTTGCTATGATCATATATCCTGTAATTTGTAAGACGATGACTTCAATTATGGTGGAAACATTGTGACTGTGTGACATTTTCAATGGAAAAACACGTGTGGTGTACAGACCTCAGTTTGTTGTCAGAATACGCAAATTAAATATCTCCCCCCTCCCATCGCTCATTCCATTTTGGCTGTGTGTTGTGTCGGACAGATAACACTAATGTACCTATATCTAAGTATTCATGCTGTTTCTTGCCAATTATTTTGTAATAGATTAAACATTCCACAATCAAAAATACAACCACTCGTTTTCATTTTCACCAAAATTAAGATGTAACATTTCAAAATTCAAGGACCAACCCTACCGAGAAATTGTATGTGCTATGGTGTGTCTTGTACAACCTTTTGTAATGTTATCAGCAGTTTATATAAGTAACATACACATACCATCCTGGCCCGTTTGGTATCAAGTAAAATATACATATGTAGTTGGAAGTTGGAAGTCAGAAGTCGGAAGTTGGAAGTTGGAAGTCGGAAGTCGGAAGTTGCAAGTTGGAAGTCGGAATTCTCCTGACCGCTTTCGTAGTAAAGGAAGTCACTTGAGATTAGTGTAATCAATCACTGCAGGTGACGTGTTACACTGTACCACTTTTGCTCTTTTGTGAGCAAGTAAATACCGTATACAACTGTATACAGTAACATCTATAAGTTCCTGACAACCGTATTCCGATTATACACTAGCATTATCTTCATAATAGGTCAGGAACTAGACTGTACAACGTTAGGACTCAGACCACTATAGGTCAGGACAACGGTAGTGTCATTATACATTACGCAAGTAAATGAGTCGGCATGAACAGTGACTGTCCTAGAACACTATGTATGTTAGAACATGACAGATATAAATAAAGTCATAAAGCTTTCCGTCAACCAACAGCAGATGCACCGGCTGGTGTTTTGTGTCACATATCTTGTTGTCTTTATGTAAATTGTCTCTGCTTGAAGTTCACTTCATGCAAGCAACCGCAATGCCATCGTTGATCACATATTACTGGCAGCATGTCTTATTTGTGTATATAACACATAATATTTTCTGCCAAGGGGCAGTCATCTTTTAACTGACTTGGGCAGTGTTTTTGGTGTGTGTGTGTGTGTGTGTTTAAGGGGACGGGGTCATTTTGAAGAACACCACTTGAAGTGGGCGACATTGTGTAAAACACCACTTGAAGTGATTGACATTTTGAAGAACACCACTTGAAGTGGGGGGTCACTTTGGAAAACAAGAAGTGTGGTGTTATTTTGGTGTCGTGAAATGACACATGAACAACTGTAATACATCAAAAATTGCTACTGCAGGAGGGGATACCTCCTCCCATACCCTTCTCCATCCGTATGTTCATATATACATGTCCCAAAACATTTTCAGAATGAAATTGTAGGCGCACTATAATTGTTGCTACATCTGAATGTAGTAAGGAAATACATAAAACGATTGAAAATAATGTCAAAGTAATTTGTATCACTTATAATACACTGCACTGAGAAATGTATTTAATTTCGTTTCGTTTCGCCTAATACCATAAGCCGGTAAAATAAAGATCTGACTGCATGCACATTGTCACGGGAACCTTAAATATTTCTGGAAGTTACTAGCCCGCGGTTCAGGAGCTGCTAGAAGTTTGTCACTAGTCGTTATTACCGGTACAAAAGCAAAGTTCAAACACTCCTGATAAACATAATTTAGAAATTTCGCCTTGAAATCCAGACAACTGCAATAAATGTCGAAATGTTTATATTTTAAGTGTTGGCAGTCGGCCACAGAGCTGACACGCCCTGAAAAAGTTCTGTAGCAGATTGGGGGTGAGCTTTCAGTTTGGTATAAAGGAAGGTTCCCTGTACATCTCTCTGAAGTATTTAGTAAACCAAAGCATTCAACTATGCAGAAAGGTAACAATAATCTCATGGTATTTTTTTTACAACAAATATAACTGATCATAATATAACATTCCTTCATACAACATGCTTTTGATCAAGTAAGGTTGGCACTTTTGTAGGTATAACCTTGATGTTAAACTAGTCAAATGTTTCTATTTCTCTTATCAGTGTTAATGCAATAAACTATCCATACTGCTGTATACAATCAACCCACTTTTGACTTCTGACCGACAATATATATCATTGCACTACATAGCACACAAAAAAATCACTATTTGCCTGAATTCGCGGATAGTCACTGTATTAAATGAAAACTAAAATGTTTGTACCTTACCTTTCTCACTGGCCATTATTTCGATCTGTGTACAGAAGTGACAACAAACTTATTACACTGATATCACTCTTAATATGTCCACAAAGAAAACAAGTATGTGGCTGAGTGGTCACGTGATTTCTATGACAACACTCGAGAAATACCTGCACCATAAATAACATAGTATGTTTAGACGACGTTAATGCTTACATGTCATCAATTGGTCAAAACAAAGTCCCGGAGTTACATTTTAGTTATCATATATATTTACCAGTATATTGAAACTTACGACGAAATTTAACAAACTACAGACTAGAGTATGAAAGAAGTGCAGGTATAGATCGGCCCGAGAACCTGAATACCTGTTGAATTCGTTGTCATTGTGATTCCTTCCAGTATGGACACGATCTCATGATTTATATATATATATATATATATATATATATATATATATATATATATATATATATATATATATATATATATATATATATATATATATATATATATATATAACTCGGTGAGTATCAATCTGCTAAGACAGTGCTCTATACCGCAGTGGCAGAGCGTAATAGTTTGGTAGTACTGGAACTCTTTCTTGGGTGTAACTCGGAGTTTCGCGCATATTGCGATCATCAGACACTCGAGTGTCTGATGATCGCAATATGCGTGAAACTCCGAGTTACACCCAAGAAAGAGTTCCAGTACTACCAAAACTATATATATATATATATATATATATATATATATATATATATATATATATATATATATATATATATATATATATATATATATAAGTCAAGGACAACATCACTAAATTTACATTTTAACGATGAATCACTTTATACTATTAATATCAGAACTGAACATATCACAGACCGACCGACAGACAGACAGACAGACAGACAGACAGACAGACAGACAGACAGACGGACGGGCAGACGGATATACATACAGACCAATCATTTTATACTATTAATATCAAAACTGAACAGATCACAGACCGACCGACAGACAGACCGACCGACAGACAGACAGACAGACAGACAGACAGACAGACAGACAGACAGAAAGACAAACAGACAGACAGACAGACGGACGGACGGACTGAATCAGTCAGTCAGTCAGGAAGACGGATAGACAGAGACATACAAACTGACAGACAGACAGACGGACAGACAGACAGACAGACAGACAGACAGACAGACAGACAGACAGACAGACAGACAGACAGACAGACAGACAGACAGACAGACAGACAGACAAAACTGAGGCTTTGTGCGTTTGAAAAGAGCAATTGTTTTGACCAAACTGTTGGAATACCATAAATGTAAAAGATGGGTATTGTTAACCGTACGTAGAATCTTATCCCTGGTATTTGTCCGTACCGACGACTTAGTCCATTTCATCTAGCAACGAGCGAGTTCAAATAAGATAATATATAAGATACGATATGCTTTTATTGTCCACTAAACATGGGAGTGTGCCTTTGGCACAGGTGATAGAAACAACGAATACCACTTACAAAGACAATGAGTAAAATAAACAAACCCTCTTCCAGAGAATAAGCACACTACAATTGCAAGCAATTAACCAACTGTGCCAGTAACTGGCTAACGATTTCGACTGAAAGAGGAGCCTGGCCCTCTGTGAGGGCTTTAGACATGCTGAGGGTTTAAGACATGCTGAGGGCTTTAGACATGCTCATATTTAAAACGATAATAGCCGACGGGATAAACTACTTCGTAAAGGTACTTTTTTGAGCCCTAGGTAAATGCAAACGTCGACCAGAAGACAATGATGAAATTAATCATTTAAAATTGACAGTCCTTTCCTATGGAGAGACTGTTTGTGCAATTCTTCGAGCTGAGTAAGTCTTATTCCTACAAATATACTACATATATTTACAACTCTCGATGGTCTTGTGTTATCCCTAACAGAAAGGTTACCAATCACGATAAAAGTTAAAACACTCTCGATGCAGCAGCGATATACAGAGACTAGAACATGGGTGCTAACATTGAAACTTAAGTTTCCTCAGAAGAAAGAGGTATTACTGGATCCTGGTCACCAATACTAACTGGTTTCATTTCGTCTGACCCGCTTCGAGTTAGTCCATATTAACAAGTTTGTCCATAACGAGTTAATCTATAGCATCGAGCTAGTCCATAACAACGAGTTTGTCCATTGCAAATAATTGTCAACACCAACTGGTTTGTCCATACCAACTGAGTTAGTACATTCAAACGAGTTTGTCGATACCAACGAGTTAATCTACAGCAACGAATTGGTCCATAGCACCGAGTTTGTCCTTTACGGGTTAGTAATCTATAGTAATGAGTGTGTCCATAGCAACGAGTAGTTGTAGATAGCAACGAGTTTGTCCATTACAGATAGTTTGTCCACATCAACTAGTTTGTCTATACCAACGAGTTAGTCCATGTCAACGAGTTTGTCCATAACGAGTTAATAAAGAGCAACGAGTTTGTCCATAGCAACGAATTAGTATATAGCAATGAGTTTGTCCATAGCAAAGAGTCTGTCCATATCAACGAATTAGTCTATATCATGATCAATGAATGTATCCATCGCAACGTGTTTGTCCAAAGCAAATAGTTTGTTCTCATTAACGAGTTTATCCATGTTGACGAGTTTGTTCATATCACTCTGTTAGTATGTTTTCTCTTCTTGTCTGACCACATACAAGAATTTTTGGAGGACCATAGTTGTTGAATCTGAGAAAATAATGTACATTGACTTTTAAATTGACTCTGTAGCAGTTAATCATAATTAAATCATATTTCATCAATGCCGCAATCATGTATACAAGTGAATCCTACCCAATCTACCAACAACTATAAATTATCATGTGTAATATGGGTAAAGATGATACACAATTGGATAAAGTAAGATTGTTTTGGGTACTAATTCTATCTTTGTGTAGACAATATACGATGCAATGTCTGCATCATACCTATAGATGAGACAACTATTTGTAAAAACGTAACGTGAAGCAATTTTGTTTCTACCCTAAATTGTATTTTTGGGGCGTAGATGTAGAAGGGGCTTCTTATCTATGTAAATTGTAATACCCTTTATCTGCTACATCCCCTCCACCACCACCACCACATACACACACACACCCACACACACCCACACACACACACACACACACACACACAGTCAGTCAGTCAGTCAGACAGACATACAGACAGACAGAGACACACATACAAACAGACAGACAGACAGACAGACAGACAGACAGACAGACAGACAGACACATACACACACCTCACCCCTCTCAAAGATGAATAATAGTGAAATGAAAAGTCAACATCGTGTCTGTATGCTGAGAGTAATGTTGAACTATGGCCAGTCTCGTATCTTACCACAAACGCTTGTGAAAAGTTTAGGTTTAGTTTTCCATTTGCCGAAAAAGTAGACAGGCAGACCAGTCAGTATGATACCTAAACCAACACATGCTTCAATGGGTGCAGCAATTATGGCTGTTACTTCAAGGAACAGAATAACCAAGACGAAAATGATCGGAATAACGATCGGCACCTGAAAGAGAGACCAACGTTTGATTTGTGACAGTAGACGTATCAATGGTTTGGCCGATGCTGTGTTAATCGTTCACCAACTTTCAAAAAACAATATAATAATAGTGTATGTTGTGAGGTTCTTCGAAATATTTACTTTGAGATTTTCGGAGAAGAAAGCAACCATCGTCAACATATTGCCATTACAATAAAATTACAAAATAAATATATATACTACTATGCCCGTCATTGACATTTGACC
>NC_135556.1:7290000-7315000 GCF_964340395.1 Glandiceps talaboti | reverse complement strand
ACAACGGAGAGCGAGGCTGTAAATAGAGTGGACCAGGAAAAGTTTCACAATGCCATACAAAACAAAAACAAAGTCAAAAGAACGAGACATGTTGATAGCTATATCTTTTTAATTACGCTCACGTTCGCCTCGTTGGTAAATTTTACACAGATTGAATTCAACTCGACACAGCTCAGTGATATCAGATATCAAGTTGTGAATTACGAACGTACAGAGAACAACCTTTATATTAACAATAAGAAACATGTCATTTTTTAAATTAAACATTTTAATTTATATATATATATATATATATATATATATATATATATATATATATATATATATATATATATATATATATATATATATATATATATATATATATATATATATATATATATAAAATTGTGGACGTATGTATGTGTATTTGAAATACCGTTAATTACTGTTGGGTATGCGATACATTTAGTACATCGTGTATGTATGTTTCTCAAAATCGGCCCACCTTTAGAAAGCTGCACTATACCAGCTAATACAATGATTGACAGCCCGATCACCTTGGCAACCATCATAACAGTCTGGATTGCCATAGCTGCTTTCACATGTCGGCAGTTGATAGCGACGAGTGAGACTGTGATATAAAAAGAGAAGTTCGCTTTGAAATACTTTATGCATAATGTTGATAGGTCTGCTGAAATTAATAAATAAGTAAATTATATATATATATATATATATATATATATATATATATATATATATATATATATATATATATATATATATATAAGAAAGTGAATGACACCCTTCAAGAGGATAAACTTGTGTATTTACGCACCAGTTTAGATGAAATTCTGAACAACCATCGACAAGACCTAATAGTAGATATATTTAATTTTGTAAATTGTTATCCATATAAATCATTCAAAATCCAAATTGTTATGGAAATTACCAAAAAGGCTATAATATACAGTGCTGAATTTAGAGAGATACATAATTCAACATGGTGGGTTTGCAAGTTCTCTATTGAATCTGCTGTCGGGGAGTCTTTGAACTTGGAGTCCTTGAATCCACTTGCGTATACCTCAAGCTAGTAGTGGGGCATATTGTCATACCAGTATATACATTTGTATACCCACAAGAACCTGCTCGGAGAATCGGCTTAGACCACAGGGGCTTGAAATTGCTCACATTTGTTTACAAATTATTGTATTTATTTTTGTTCTTGTTTTTGTTCTTTCCTTACAAAAATGTTTTTTGTGTGTTTGTGTGTTTACTGTTTTTGCTCTTTAAAAATATCTTTTCCCTGCACAGTGCCATGTAATAAATAATGGTTGAAAATCTGGTCTATTTTTTTTTTCTAAATGAATTTTAACTTGTTCTTTTGTTGGTTTTAATAAACCACCTTTACTCTCAGACAACTATAGTTCTCTGTTCTTTACTACTTATCTTGACTACCTTATTAGTTATTTATGACTTAGTTCTACTGAGCGTCCATAACCTTTGGTCCTTCCTCGTCCCACGCACCATTGAATTTAACCTTTTTCCCATGGTGAATGTGGCTGAGGACGGGTCAACTCATAAATAGGTCGTTACGGTCATGGTATAGTAAAGGTGGTTTTATTTTTTAAAAAAAGAACAATTTAAAATGGATTACGGAAAAAACACACCAGATTTTCAAATCAACACTTTATTACATGGCACCTTGAAAGAGCAAAAATAGGTAAACAAACAAAAAACTATTTTTTGTAAAGAAAGAAAACATAAACAATACTTAAAAACAACAATTTGTAAACAAGTGTGGCCAATTTCAAGCCCCTTTGGCTTTGCGTAGACTTGAAGTTAGAAACTCCTAAGTTTATACTGGAGACTCGGATGTTTTGTTGAGTGTTACAGCCCGGATTGACTATTATAGTTTGCTATGCTGCAGCTCCATTTGCCCTACATTTTAACAGACGTTCCAACCATTATATCGTACTCGACCAGAATTACAATGGACCATACAGGTATAACTATGTCCTAACACAATACCCACGCCACAGTCAGTATTAGAAAACTAGTCTCGTGTGACGTCGACCTGAGCCGCACACTGGCAAGCATTCTTTAACGTGTCAGAAAACGCATTTGTGAATTTTATACTGGCATCAAGTTTTGCTTGCCTATCCACCTTCTGACAGCAATATCCGAATCAGAGAATTTTTTTATTATTGCCTACTTACCTAGACACCAGACGGCTAGTGTTGTAACGGCTAACTGCGGAGGAGGACAGTCCAGAAAGATTGGCTGAACCACATAATTTGCAAAGGTTATACACATTATTGCTTGCTTAGCAGGCACTACAACAATATATTGTGTCCAGTTTTGAAGAAATGCTAATAATGGCCCGAAAGCTTCAAATATATAGGTATAATCTCCTCCAGACTTGCCGAACGTGGCGCCCAATTCTGCATAAGATAGACCACCGAGGATTGCGAGAATCCCAGCTAAGACCCAGATAACCAACGACAGGCCAACCGAACCGCTTGCCTTTAAGACACCTTTTGGAGATATAAATATACCAGATCCAATGATAGTTCCAACAATTAAGGCGATGCAGACAAGCAGGTTCATTTGACGTTTTAGTACAACTTTATCGTCTGCTTGAATTGATCTCTTGGAATCTTCCTCCTCATTAGTGCTGGCTGAAATGACATCATGTTGTCTTTGCGCCATATTGGTCGGGTCTTACTGTTTCAGAATAAATGCCAACTCCAGTTTTTGTGAATAGGAAATGGTCACGCCAATCACGGGTCAATAACGATATTGTCCTGGAACGAAACAGGTCAGGTTGTGTAGTATGTGTGTGTTGGGGGGGGGGGGGAGTGTACGAAGTACGGCGCTCGTCAGTTTAATGGGGAATAGGTTAGTCACTTTCAACAGCACGAGAGGTTGTTTTATTTACAACCTCAGTACTATTGACATGCTTGAAATTAAACTTTATATTTTGAAATTCAGTAAATGGTACTCCAATGTCTATGCAAAATTTAATTGTTATGTACCTGAGGAGAAAATAATTTGGTTGCTTTTTGATCACGTTCCCCTGTTCTATTCATGAACCCTCCTGTTGTCTTTTGATTAGATTGCCACGGTACGATATTGGTACCACCTCCATTTTTGGACTGAGAAGTTTGGCCTTTGCATATATTAGTCTGTCTGTCTGTCTGTCTGTCTGTCTGTCTGTCTGTCTGTCTGTCTGTCTGTCTGTCTGTCTGTCTATCTGTCTCTCTGTCTGTCTGTCTGTCTGTCTGTCTGTCTGTCTGTCTATGTATGTCCGTCTGTCTATCTATCTATCTATCTATATATCTATCTATCTATCTGTATATATGCCTGCCTGTCTGTCTGTCTGTCTGTCTGTCTGTCTGTCTGTCTGTCTGCATTACATTACATAGCAAGTTATTGTTACGGAAATAATTCACATAATACAGCTTATACAAATAAAATATATTTATAAAAGCTTTATTGCAGGACATTGCATTTACAGTGTAGATAAATCATTTTTAGAAGGTACTATTGTTCACATAAATGTACTTTGTCGGTAATTGTGGTATAGTATAGTTTTTAATTAGACACACAAAATATGTAAATAACAATTAGCAACACAATAGATAAAATACTTTCAATTTGAATTCTTAAATTTCCGAGACATTTGACCTTTGTTCCGTATGTACATATGTTGATGCATAATTGACATGAAAATGGAAAAAATGCCTCAGAAAAGGGCAAGTCAAATTTCTAATATGAAACATAAATAAATCAAAATAAAGAATCTACCACAGTGGCAACAAAATTCCATACAATAAATCATATATGCATATATCGATAAAACAATTGAAAAGTGGATGGTCTCAGAAGTCAATGCTAAAGGTTTCGCAATATGGTCTCTGAAGAAGTCAACTCTAGAGGTATCCTACAATTCTCAATAGCTTTCAATCTGTTAGTTACATGACACCGCATGACGTCAGAACATAAATAATATACAGAGTATATGTCGTGTTAAATATATAAATAAAGTGATATATGATCAAATTCATGCCAAGTAATTTCAGAAATATACAAAACATGTATAATTAGGCGAACAAAATAAGTGTGTTTTTTCGATAACATGACCTCAGAAAATAGTATAGGTAGTCGAGATTTTATTTTATTTCATTTTATCATTTTTATTTTTGACAAAATATTGCTTCGACCTAAAAACCAAACTCGGTCAGACTACCTCTACTGTGATAGTTTGACGAAATGCGTACAGACATCACTTGGGTAAGAAACAGGTGTGCAAGAAAATCAGAGATTTTTTTTTTAAATATAAAATATTTTTAAATATTCAAAAAAAATGTTTGGGGTCAGTGGCTTAAACTAGGGTCAGGTCAGGTTATCGGAAACTCACATTTTGTTTTATTTTTCCTTAAGTCTTCGGAAAAGTTCCATCATCAACAGTTTGTAAATAGATAAAACAGACTGTAAATAGTAATACTGATTTTCTATAAAAGTGAAATACATTGTAAATAGTTGGTGATATTTTCTGCTAATTATAAATCAATGTTATAATACCACTATTATCCGTCGTTTGTGGTGTTTTATTGTTTGCGCACAAACAAGTTCAAGTTGAGATATTCACTAAAACAAATGTTCGGTTTTGCTTCAAGACCCCGACAGCGTCGTATTCGACCAACTGTACAAAGTCTGTTATCAATATAACGGATTACGTTTTATAAATCATACTGAAATAAATATATATAAAATGTTACATATAATATATGATATAAAATAGTTTATAATTGTATAAATTATGTTAAAATACTTTTCAAATATGAAATATGAATATGATCACAAATAAATAAGACTTTCATTGACATAGTTTAATAATTATGTCAGTGGATCCAAATATTGTAAATATTGAAGATCGAGTGGATATTGAATTGACTATGTACAAGTTTATAATGTAAATAAGGCTCATCACGTACAAAAAAGTGTGCTTTGACAGTAACTGCAGCGTAAATATCAATCAGACGACTTTATGTAAATAACTATGGAAACCAAAAACTGATGAAATATTTTCCGAAATTTCCTTGTTACTGACCAAGATAAATTAGCCACTGTTTTGTATGTAAATATGTTGAGGCATAATGACTTAAAGGGGTACAAGCTGAGTATATATATGTATGTGGGCATAGGTTTTGCAATATATTTAAAAGGTACTTGTAGTATTGTACCTACTGAAGTACACTTGACCATCACTTGCAAATTACTGAACTAAGACCTAATATTAAGATATAACCTATAAACGATCAAATGACGTAATTTATTATACATATAAAAAATGTTCAGGTAATCCGTAATATATGCAATCAGCTGTTCTAAAAATGCCAGAAGACAATTGTAATGTTGTTATAGGAAGACATGTATCGTCACTAACATTAAACTGCTATATGGTTTTCCGACTTTCTTTCACTTATTTTTACTTAAGTTGAAGGTTATGAACTCAGCATGTGTAACATCAACTAAAATATATAAATACTGTCAGATTAACAGGGAAAATAAAACAAAAGAAAAACAACCACGCACTGTCAAGAAAACCTCATCTATAATTTATATACGACAAAACAAATTGCATTATGTATTTATTTATATATGATAAAAGTTTATATTTTTTTATATTTTTGGATGTAATTCTTTTGGCAGTGTCATGTTAGGAAAGTTATCAATACATATAGTTTGTAAATGAATGCAGTAAATGGTAAACGATAGTACTATGGTCCACGGATGGCCTATTGATCAAATTTCTGCCAAACCAATGTTATAATACCCTAGGTCACGAGTTACGTTTTATAGCTAAATTATCCTCATTTGAAAAATTCATCAGAATCAATTTAGTTTGTTTGTTTGTTTGTTTGTTTTTGTTTGTTTGTTTCAAGACATTGACAGCTCAGTCAGTTGCTATTGAAACATCTAAATGCTTATCAATTGATGTCACTTGTATCTACAAAAATCTTGAGGAATGCTACGTCATCCTTCACGTAAGAATGACGTGGATTGTCTAACTGTGTCAAAGGCATAAAAAGTGGACACCCACTGGCGATGTTGAGGTCATTCTGGGGTCTTTTGAAAGAATTAGAAGTTGGGTCGGGTCTGAAAGCATCGATGACGTCCTCTCTGTTGTTTTGGTCTACCCACATTAGCGTCACTTTCTGACGAAACGGCCACCTCAACAACGCGTCGAATTCTCCCTTCATGATGACGAAGAAAAGTGACACGTGGTTTCCTTTGCCCATACCATCTCCGTTCAAGTAGATCCTAGCACACATCTTGTAACCATGGCGACTTGTATAGAAACAAGGTGAATAAATAGAAGTAGTTCTGCCGTTGATGGCGTCCTGACGTTTACGTGAAAAATTTGAGATCTTCCACACCAGCACCCCATCATATGTAGCCATCTCCAGACTTTGGATACGTAAGTCCTGTTCTGCAAGCGTGACATCTTTGATAGCTATAATTCTATCTTGACCTTTCACCTTTCTTTCCAAGCTCTCGATAATCGCTTTATCTTTCTTAGCCTGTTTCTGTAGTGATTGCACGTTGTCAGCGGCTTTCTCAAGCTCATTATTAAGAACCGCTATTATTCCTTCTATAGTAGATATTTTGGTACCGGAGACAGTAACCATACTTTTCAGGCCCTGTACAAGTTTTTCTAATTTAGACATTGCAGTGATGGACTCTTCTGAAACAGCGCCGATCGCATTGTTGTTGTTTGAAGATTTCATAATACTCTTTACCTTTGCCTCCAATTCCTCGCTGCTTTTTGCAAGTTTTTCCATCTTCTTTGACTGTTGCTCTGAGGTTAATTTTAGGTTTTCAACCATTTCTTGGTTACCTTCCATACCTTGGATCATGGTCAGGAATGGTATGAGGGTTTGCATTAACATCAACAGATGGTTACCCAAGTACGCCTTCTTGTGTTCACTCGTCTTCCCTTTCTCTACCTATGATTAAAAAAGCAAAAAATATAGAGATAACAACTTTTTACAAAATAGTACAAGGTATCTAATGTATCAAAACGTTCGTTTCTTGACAAGCATCAAATTATAAACTCAGTCTAGCTCAGGGATACTCAGGGATATATTTCGTGAAATACTAACGTTTTTGGGAACAACAGTTGAGTGAAAACATATATAAAACGCATCTTTTCTTAGGCCATCATCTACAAAATCATGAGTCAAATAAATGAAAAGATAATACGTCCACATATTTAGCTCTGTCCGACTGCAATTATTTTGGGTAACTATTAATTGTCCCCCCCCCTCCCCACCACTCCACAGGTTCATATCCCCCTTCGGTCCACGCACAAAGACACATTTATAATCAAATTACATTTGGGTACTCCGTCTGTCCTTGAGACAAAGAAACGCCTCTTCCACTGACCTAACATTGAAAAGATAGGAACATTAGATATTTCAGGAATATAATCATCACTTTCAGACACCCACTCATCAAACTACCACCATCATATCACCTATTAACCCGTTGTTTGGTATTAATGCTACCCTCCCTTTTTTCAAACTTACCATTTGCTGGCACCCGACGGCTCGAAACTCACAAAACATAACCTTCCGTTCACAGTCACCCGTTTGTTGATCAACATGCGCTGGCATCTGTAATTAAAATAAAATACAGCATAGTCACCATAACATTTCAATCTTTTGACATGATTGTACAGATTTGTTTACAGATAAGAACAAGTTACTATGGCAACAAGACGTCAGGTTGTTCTTGTAAGATATACCAAATAAAAAAAAGGTGGAGAAAGAATATTTTCCATGTGATGACAAAATCGTCGTCAATTAAGCTGTGTAACTGAAATCAATAAATAATATAACACAAAACGTTTAGAGTATCTGTTGAATAAATTAATTTACCCTCTGTCTGGTTATAACTTTGTGACAGAACTCACAGGTCATAGGATAATCTGGGCATACTTCAAAATGATTCTATGAAAAATCAGAAATGAAACAGAAACGTTATTATATTATTCATGTGTATACATGCATATTATATTTACATTAATCGATTGCAATATACAGTTATGAATATTCATATCAAACGAACATGATATGTCTCTCTGTTAATGTGAACAATTAATACATAATAAAGTAATTAAAAATTGAAAAGCATACGAAAATGTCCTATTCGTTTGCAAAGCATCATCTCGTCGATGACTATGTTTTATTCTCATATCGTTAGTTTATCGCTACTTTATGCTCATATTCCAATTGAATCGTTTCGCAAGACGTTTTCAATTCCTCCTACCTTACAGTTATTATCCGTTTATTTTTTTTTTGTCATTATTAATAATTCTTAATACTAATCTCAACATTTTAGCTATCCCCATACTGAGTTGTTGTCGTTTCAAGTCAAATCATTATGTTCTCGCGATCGATGATTTAATCAAAACACCTTTATGCCTAGCTGAGTGACCTTTGAACCCGATAGGTCATATTACAGTCGATTTCATCACAGTAGTTATTGTTAACCTACCTGTTGTTCTTTAAAGGTGACGTCATCGTCACAGTGCGGGCATTTCACAATCCGCATAATACAGTCCTTTTGGAGATGTTCTGACAGTTTTCCGCGTTGAATTGATTTACCGCAGCCATTTCTGTTGATGCAAGATATTTCTTCGAAGGGGCAGCTATCGATGTGCTAAAAACAAAACAAAATTATCGAAACGTCAAATATCCTGTAATACCTGACAACTCTCCCTTCCCCTCACCCCCTCCTCTTAATTACCAGTCTACGAAAAATAAGTGTTATGTCTTAGATCTAAAAAAAAAAAAAATTACAACTGTTTAATGATATGGGACACTTGCTCTGTGCATAATTTCAATATATTGTCTGAAGATAAAGAATGTATAAAATTAAAGCAGTCACTTGCTATCACGTGATAACAAACTTATCAAAGATATCGTCAGGCTCTTTATAAACCAAGACGCTCGGTATTATTATAAATTGCATACCGACTTCTTTAATTAACAAAGTACAGCGTTGTGCAATTACTTAGTAAATCTGACGGTTATACTCTCTGTGAAGGGTTATAATACCACGTGTAGTTTTCAGTACGTATACTCTGTTGACTTATACATTAACATTCCAGATACCATACTTTACCTTTTCATAGTCTTTGAAGAGTCCGGTCCACTTGCATCCTTTATTTGAACATCTTATACTTTCATCTCGGAGTTCTCTTCTTATAGCTCTATCCACGTACATCTATTAAAATCGAAGAAAATTAGATATTTAAGACGTTTGTGAACATGATGAACATGATGAACATGATGAACATATGATCTAAGATACCAAATGCAATATTTGTGAACGATTCAAGTTTTCTTTATATTTTCAAATATTTTCAATTCAAAATGATCTTTTTTTGCGATGAAACTTAATATGATTACATACGTGTTGTTAAATGTATACATACATGTAGATGACAATAATTTTCGCCTTCATAGCTTTGGCATTGAGAATACTGGAGAGTTTTAATATGTTTTAGTGTATCAAATGTGTTTGATGATATCTGCAAATGTTGTCGACGTCCTTTACATGTGTCTCTCCTATTTAGTACATGTCATTCACAAACATGCCATGGTATTCACATGTATATACGTATATAGTGCTCAATCTGGGGTTGAATTGATTTTATTTTCTCGTCTCGCTACGTAGCGGATGGTAGCGAAGGTAGCAAAGTAAAATGATTGTCAAATTACCAAAACATAGCCTGAGATATTAATGCTCCATATATATAGATGTCGTAGGAACTACGTTTTTGTTCACATGACGCTGTATTTCTTGACAGGTAGGGCCAGCCCCCCCCCCCCCCCAACAGAAACCAATAATATTGATACTAATAACAACAATGACAACGACAACATCAAAATCAACAAAAAATATATATAACAGCAATGAAAGACGTGACGTACCTGATCAAAACTGATGAGAGAATCATCAACGCCTTCCTCCAAACAAGCTATACAGACGGGTTCACTCCCATTTACGTTTCTGCGAGTAGATGAATAAAAAAATTAAAGAATGGACTTATGAAAAATACAATTTTTGGATAGTCGATACGTAATTTTAAATAACTATGAGTTTAATTATACTTACCTCATCATATCATCAAAGCACTGTCTACAATACCGATGTCCGCAAAATGTCTGCACAGGTTGACGTAAAATGAATTTGCATTTGTTACATAAGAACTTTTCAGCCGGTGTTGCCAGCAGACTTGTGGGATACCCAACGGATGAGTTCTCATGACGTGCGGCCATGATGAAATGTAGTGTAGTAATCTAGATCTGTCGGTTGAAGCACAGTTTTTAAAGCATTAGAATTGCACAACATTTAGTAACAGATATTGGATTGAAGGCGTGCAAACATTAGAAGGGGACTTCCAACACCGGCTCATAATACAATGTATTTTGTCATTTTAATTTAGCCAAGAACTATGCAATTCTTTTCAAATTTGTTTAAATTTCTCAGAATTCCTTGCTCACGACAACAATTTCACAACCTTATTCATAATTGCATGTAATGTAATTACTTACAACTTATGTAATGTAACTTGAAGTTTTCACATCATCTCGTTTTATCCTTTTCAAATTGTTGGTTTACATACGTTAATAAATCCATTCTCATGTTCCAATGAGAATTTACTTGTAAAGAACATCGAATATTGACTTGTATGAATCTTAAGATTATGACGGGTCCGGTGATGTTGTAGTTTAGTGCTATCTAAGACCACTAGACATTGTCTAAGAGTTGTTTTGAATCACTGTCTACAGAACTATGTATCTGTACTATTGCGCAATGTCAGGGTCATCGACCCATTTCTTAGCCTGACCTAGATCACTGCAAAGTGGTCTGAGATAAGACCAAGATGCAAATATGAATTGTCGTGATGAACAATACTTTAAGGTATATAGACTTTTTAAAAAACCGCCTTTTTCTATGAACTTATATTACATGACTCGCAATGTATAGATCGGCTCTTGTTATGCTACAATTCTTTAAAGTAAATTTTGACGAGATGGTTTTGTTTTTGTTGGGTTTTTGTATTTTGTGTAGGGTCTTTAAAATAACGATATAAGCAGCGTAGTTGCTGATCCCCAGTACGAGTACCTATCTAGTCTTGTAATCCATAACACCGCCGGATCCGCGGGTTCGGAAAGTTTCCGAATAAAGCCGAAGGTGATGGCAGTACTTGGTCTGTCCGGGTGGGCTAGCACCCGCGAAATCGCCTTCAGTCATGAAATCCCCGGAATAACCAGGGGGTTTAACTTGGTCGCTAGAACTTTCATTCAATTATGACACAAATACTAGTAACAGTGTCGCTTCTCGATTCTATATTGCCAATATAGTCACTCTATATTGTGATATCACTCGAGCACCTTAGGAATAAGCGGCTGAACCACGCTGAATGCTATGGTTCATCACTGCCTACTCCCCTGCTCGAGATTCGGTCTTTTCCCGTTTCAATATATTTGTCGTCTCGATCCGGTTCCAGTCTACATCGAGTTCCAGTCTGGCATTTATCAAATGAAACGTTACGTTTAAATATACTTACAATATGCTTACATGTGCATAAAATAGTATCTATTCTTAGGAAGTGACGTCATGGTGTCGTTCAAACTTAAATTATGCCAAATCATCATTTCATGTCACAGTGTTTAATTTACATACCACTTGACGTACGTCGTGTCACTTCGCCCTCAGGCTCAAGGGTCTTTATCTTTGCTTTCAACATGAGGGCGCTCGACACGGCTTGACGAACTACATTTAATACACGGTATTAATAGTCTGGATGCCAACTGTGGTACTAAACCACTGTGAGTGGACGTTTAGTAGTAACGATTCTGTATAGGAACTAGACTAACAAAGTACATGCTTTCAGTAATTTCACTAGTGATAATAGTGAACCCAGCAAAGCCACAGTTGAAATATTTGTCTGGTGCCTCCACTTTAGAGAACGAACATTTAAAAGATGTAACACTTTTAGAAATTGTTTAAAGGGAATGTAATTACCGAAGTAATCATACAATATCGAATATCGGTCCGTTACATGAGTTGCCCATTTAATAAATTTCCCTGAGGAGAGACATTGAAAACATTGATAATAGACCATTTATATTTTATATAAGTACATTGCCATTGTCAATACTTACTAGCTTCTTGTACATTTCATGTTCAATATTTTCTACGTTACAACAATATATATTTGTATCGTTGAGTTTGTTTGTTTGTTTATTTTCAGGTATTATCGTATAAGGCCATTATACATGCATCTACATGTGTTGAAAAAAAATATCACCACGCACGACAACGAAATTTTCATTGATATAATTTAAGAAGTCGAAGTGTTGTTACCGAGCTATCAGTTATGGAATGCGTATCAATTACCCTAGATTCAATTTCTGACGAGAAAATATTTATTACTTTAAAGATTTCCTGACCTTCTATTTTAGACTTGTTTTCATGTCATGGGCAGACCGTCACAATATATTAGACATGCGCGTACTCATTTCGATCATAGCTAAGTTTGGTTTTTAGTAGTTTGGAAATGTAGTGTGAAGTATTACAACGTTTACCAACAAAGTCACGAGAAACAAACACGCGTCGGAATATGATCGCCCTCAGTGTTACCACAGCGGACAGTTTTAAACAAGGGACATTAATATTACATAATGTAGCAGAGCTCTGTAATTTTGTATGTTTGAATTTAACCGATATTAGTATTCTACTTTAATATGTTGATTGTGATTGTTTATGTGGTTTAAAATATATACCACCATTAGTAATTACTCTGTATAGGCGGTTTGAACTCAGTGTAGCTAAAGGTGAGTGTATGCACTAGTTTCTAGCCTGGTCATGGTGTTATTTTGTACTTACTCGTACCACTAGAAGTATGTGAATAAGTTAGATTCTGACGACAATTTATTGGCACTTTTAGCGTGTTCGGTGTCCGCATACAACCTGACTCAACATCTATTGGGACGAAAGCTCTCGTCAGTAGTGGTCTAGTACGTCGCTTATCGTTTGAGTTTTTGCCAAGTCACACCACTTTGGGATGAAAGTTCGTCGAAGGCTTATCGTTTGAGTCTTTGCCAAGTCACACCAGTGTGGGATGGAAGTACAATGTCCGAATGACTCATACGTGTAGGAACCATTGCTTATGTTAGCATAATGTACTAAAAATAGCCATGACGTATCGTTTCTTTGTCACATGAGTTTATAAAAATAACTATGACGTATTGTTTACATTGACCTTTGCCCTAGCAGTACGCGTGTACGAAAGGTCAACATAAGTATGCCAACAAGTCTATACATGCATGCTGAGACTCTCAACGCCCGTGTAGTATGTGTATTTATGTTATTTATATTCAATAGACCAAATACAATAAAATCATCTGTATTTCTGATAAGCCGACCGATCTAGTTTAAGCCACCGTTTAACCATTTTATAACTTTGAGAACTCCATTATCGTCTTGACCTACATGTAACTTACGTCTCAGTGTTTTCTCAGTTATTCTGTGACACCTCAGTGTACATATTTCCTTATAAACTGTCAAAGAATACACACATACACACTCGTTCAATAAAAACAAAACATTAAAACCACTTTTCAAATATTATTTATTTATTTTGCATTACATTCAGACAAAATTTTACTAATTCTAATTTACAACTGCACTGAGATCTTCCGATCAATGGAGACGCTGACGGCTTGTCTGTATATTCCCATGTGGAAGGGAAAAAGAAAGAAAGGAGGCAAAACAACACCCTATTCTTTCTTTGCATCATAAAAATAGCCAATGGTATCTCTTTTCTAATTAGTTTTCCTTTTTTTCGTAAAAATATAGAACGTGAATATATTTAAAATTCAAGTGATTATAAGATAACGGGTTTCTGTTGCACAAAAATATGAAAATGTACTTTTTATAATAATGAAAAAGTTCGAATTCGTATCCTTTTTGTACGTTTACTCTTATCGAAAACTAAGCAAGTTTTTTTATGGATGCGCTCAATTTGTTTTTTGTTTTTAGGGTTTTATTTTATTTTATTTTATTTTTTTTTATTTATTTTTTTGGGGGGGGGCGTTGTTTTTATTTTGTTTTTTCTTTCATTTCAATTATTCACTATTAGGTTTACTCTCAGACTAGACTACCTAAACCCTCTAAATTACACCCATTAATATAAAATGTCCTACATAAGTGCTATTCTCTTCTTCAGAATCTATAATTTTTATAAAAGCGTTCGTGTTTACTAATTATATCATTAAAAGAAAAAGAAAATCAGTGATGCGTATTTGAGAAATGGTAATCCAAGCAACAGCGGAGTCATTTGTGGTGATGACATAAAAATAAAACAAATTGTATACATTTATACAGGTACAACCATTCCAAATATATTTACACACATATCATGTATATGATCATTATGTTGTTCTAAAAAGGTTTGTCCCTGAAAAGTTTAGTATAGTATAAAAGATACTGAACAAAACAGTTTTTCTTGAGAGCCGTTACAGGACCAGTGGCATGTGACACATAGTGTCTCTTCGTGTTGTAGTCCTTACATGGAGGGGGCCGGGAAAGGAAATCACGGGTCAGTTCTCTTGAAAAATTATATGAGGTATGTCATGCAGTGCTCTTTGAGTTTAAGTTATATGCTGTCATATTTATTTCTAGTTAAATAGATGCTCGTTATTTTGAACACTCGACGGTTGAAAACTAATTTTATCGACAGAGGTGTCAGCTGATGAGCTGATTTTATTTTGAATCAGTAGGGCATAACTTATTAACAGACGATTGATCGGTGCCAGCACCATTTCTTTCTCATAAACTTAGTTTCAAACTTCGCCAGAAAAAAAACACATCAAAAATAAATAAATAAATAAACATATGACAAGGTACATTTACAGGTAGTCATAAATTATGACACACATACACACACACATATACATACATACATACATACATACATACATACATACATACATACATCCATGTACATACATACATACTTACATACATGCAAACACACATACATTTTTACATACATACATACATACATACATACATACATACATACATACATACACACATACATACACCCACACATACATACATACATACATACATACATACATACATACATACATACATACATACATACATACATACATACACATTCTAGTTACAGAATGGCATCTTTCACTTCGAAATTCGAATAGTTCCTACCCTGTCTGATCTTGCTAGCATGCAACTGATAGAATAGTGGTGAACTTTATTTAGCCAAGATCCGATGTATCAACAATGATTTTAATGAAAGCAGCATCATCCTTCACATACGCATGGCGAGAGCTATCAAGTTGTGATATTGGCATGAATAGAGGGCACCCACTAGCAATGTTCATGTCATGTTTAGGTCTTTGGAACGAGCTAGATGTAGGATCTGGTCTAAATGCATCTATAACGTGTTCCCTGTTATTCTGATCTAACCACATGAATGTCACCTTCTGGCGGAATGGCCATCTTAAGAGAGCATCGTTATGACTTCGCATGATTACAAAGAACAGAGACACGTGATTTCCTTTACCCATCCCGTCCCCATTTAGGTATATCCTTGAACACATTTTGTAGCCATGACGACTAGTATAGAAACATGGAGAGTAGATGGAAGTTGTTTTGCCACTTCTTGCTTCCTGGATTCTCCTATTAAAGTCACTGATTTTCCAGATCATCACCCCATCATACGACGCCAGTTCTAGAGACTGGATACGGAGATCTTGTTCCGCAAGGGCAACATCTTTAAGCGCAATGATTCTATCCTGCGCTTTTATTTTCCTCTCAAGCGCTTCAATTGATTCTCTATCTTGTTGACGCTTTCTCTCAAGTATTTGTACACTTTGACCATCTCTCTCAATTTGACTATTTAACACGGCCACTATGCCCTCATAAGTTGAGACTTTAGTGTCTAGAACTGAACACAATTTCTTAGTTTCGTCTACTTTTCCAGAAAGGCTTTTTAGCATTGACTCAAGCTGACCTACATTTTTCGGTTGCGTCCTACATTCTACTGTATCTGCTTGCATTTTCTGAGTTCTCTCTTGTAGTGATTTAAGAGTTTCCTGCAAGTTAGTTAATTGTATATCGTATGATTTTGTTTGTTCACATAGCTTTTCTATATTACCTCTGTCACTTTCAGCTTGTCCTATAACTGATTTTATGTCCATTATACAATTACAAAGCAGGTTCTGGTGATCTACGACCGATTCCTCACAGTGTATATCTCGACCTTCTTGCTTCATCTAAATAAAAAGAAATGCTAGTGTTGGTGATGTTTGTAGGCTTCGATGATTGCGATTATATGCATTTTGACATTGTGTACTAAGTCTCGCCAAGGGGTAAGCTCGACGCAAGTATGTTTATCCAGAAAAAATTATATTAAAGTCTAGAGATTTCCAGACTTCTTGATGTTTTAATGTAAGGTAAGATTTAAGACTGTTTGATAAATACTGCAAGTTTGCTGAACCGATGACATTCTGTTAACAGGGCGAAAGCTGAGTCAGAACGTTTGGACACCCTTTGAGTCCCGTCAAGTGGTTTTTTTTTGAGATCATATATCGAGTATATTTTACATATGATGGGAGTTTTACGTAGTCCAGCACAAGTCATGGAAAATTCCACATCAAAGAAATTTGATTTTTAAGCTTACCAAAACTGTGCAGCCCACCGAATGATAAGGACACGCAACTGGTCTGTTACTACAATCTCCTTTTTCTGGATCCTGGTGATGTTTTAGCTGTAAACATGCGAATAGTGGATTGACGTGTTAATATGTGTTCAACAATGCATCCAGAGTTCAATGAACTCAGTGGAACCTGGTGTGTACATTGCTTTGATATGTTGAAGAATAAAACATTTCAGTAACACTTTTTTGTGATTGATGTACGGAGTAAGTGACCTGTCATTGCGAGGTGTAAAATGTGCGATGTTTGGTGATATTTCCATAACACATTGGGTAAAATGGTTAGGTATACAAGCGAGTTGTTGTCTGCGATTTTACATCGAGTGGTTACAATCGATATAAGAATTATGGTGGTGGCTAAGAGTAAGTTTCATATAGGTTGCAGTAAATCGCGATCAAGCAAGGTATGTTTATCTTCACGGTATAAAGTGCAAATGTTGATGTTTCCGCTTTCTTATTTTGTTCAAAACCAAGCCAGCAATACAAATTCTAAAATATATACCTGTATTCTAGGAAGTCTCACTTGTCGACAAAACCGACAGTCTTCGACGAATTCGTCGCAATTGTCTTGATGTTTCCGCAACTCTTTGAAAGGGAGTTCATTCTTACAGAAGCTACACTTAGTCATTCTCATCGGACAGTTTTTCTCGAGATGCTGCGACAAGTTTTTCCGTTTTACTATAGCCCCGCAGCCATCCCGGTGTATGCATATTATCCGTTCGTGTTCGCATGTACCACTGTGTTGCTGTGACAATAAAATGTGTATCACAAAAAATATGTGAATAACGACATCTCACGTTCACGGTGAACAGTTACAAAGTGACGGTTGTCGGCAACCAGTGTGCTGATGTACAAAATTTTCCACTAGTATATTTAAATTAAACAAAGATGTGGTATTTCTTTATGAATAAGAAAGAAAACGACAATTTCTGAATGTAGTATTTACCTGATAGTCTTTAAAAATCCCTTTCCAATCACATGAATCATTGATGCACTGCACCGCAAACCGACTTAAGTCTCTGCTTATTGCTCTATCGGGATGCATCTAACGGGAAGGAAATAAAAAGGATCATCATCATCATCATCATCATCATCATCATCATCATCATCATCATCATACATCATCATCAT
The DNA here is from genome assembly GCF_964340395.1 of Glandiceps talaboti. NCBI lineage: Eukaryota > Metazoa > Hemichordata > Enteropneusta > Spengelidae > Glandiceps > Glandiceps talaboti. Next base: position 7,297,056 of record NC_135556.1, on the reverse strand, counting down.
CATCATCATCATCATCATCATCATCATCATTATCATCACCATCACCACCACCACCACCACCATCATCATCATCATCATCATCATCATCATCATCATTATCTTTTTTTCAATAACCAGTATATCTGCCTTGGAAATCAGACTATTTCAGATCAAAAGCCATGGTTTGCCTGACCATTAATAGATTGTTTATAACTATATAGGGTATGATATACTTACCTCTTTCCTATTGAGATAAGAATCCATTATTTCCTCTTTTTCGCAGCCTTTGCAAGGGACTGGGCTGAAATGAAGTGAAAAAGTTACTGTTATTGATTAATTGATTGATTGATTGATTGATTGATTGATTGATTGTAAGCAATCCTTTTTAATCACAGTTCTCAGACCTCCCTCATTACCCTGTGGTGTCAATCCACAATTATACCGTGAGCTAGAAAAGTGAGAACTTGTTATAACTATTGACAATAAAGGTAGGTTGTTGGCTGACAATATTCAACGACTTTGGTCATAAGTAGTCTTTACACTGGCACCACTCCCTTGGGAGATTTTTTAAGTGTCATAATCTTCAAATATTCACTTTTTAGTTTTAGTTTTATAATTAAGGAAATTGTTGTTCTCAACTTTTTCTCCCTCACTACTACTGAGTCATCGCCCAAGGTCTGACAATTACCTGACTGTTTTATAATCTCTCATTCTGGTTAACATTTCATGCAAAATAATGAAATTATAAAAAAAAATATGTCATTCGAATAAAGACTAGCAACTCTAGGTCATAAGTCTCAGTACTATTTTGTCCCCCAAATATCACGAATGTTGGAACAATATTTTCAATATTTTCAGTCCACCCTTCTGTCTCTTTAATCTCAAACGCAAATATTTGTCGTAACGAATGTGTTTAAACTTTGTCATTCATGTTAATGCTGGTGTTAAATTCCTCATTATCTACTAACCCATTGTCACTGCCAAGCTGTTCGTCAAAGCACAACCGACAGTATCGATGGCCGCAGTACGTTTGGATTGGCTCTCTAAGCACCAAATCACAATCAATACATAGATATTTACTATCAGGATTTTTAGCGAAAATGTTTCTTGGATATCCCGCTGGTTTTGGTAAAAATGTTGATGAAGTAGTGGTATATTTGGCAGAACCGGGCTGAGTCCAAATGTAAGCCATTATACTGTAAGGGAAACAGAATTATTTGTCAGGAAAAGAAACGGCAGAGTATTTCCATTTCATGATTACGCTACCATTGTGTGACAAATAATGACAGTGATGCCTAGTCTCAAAACTCTAAATATGGGAATGAGGAACTGATAATAAACTCATTATAGCGTGATCAACATCACGATGTATATCTCTCTCTTTACTCGATCTGTTGTACCGATAGTAGAGCAGAAAAATACACTTAATATCGTTGTAAAACAATGCGTTACAAACTTACATGTATTGGACATAATTCACCACAGTTCGCATTATTTAGCCTTTTTCGTACACCTATCTGCGATCATGTTGACTTAACGCTACAAAATGTTATTTGAATCATGATTCTGGAACGATTTCAGTTAAAATGCCCGAGTTGTATAGTTGCTGTTGCTGGTACATTTTGTTGCAATATCGAGTGCTGAATTTACAGATAGGCTCAAATAAAAGAAAATGTGTATTGTATGGGTAGATCGATGGACAGGCTCACGATTAATTGTGGTGATTATTGTGTCACCTTTAACATTTATTGCCATTGCCTGTGTTATGCATCAATATGTAAATGTTGATGTGTATAGCTAGAATGTCGACAGTCGTTCGCGCATATTTTGGTACGTTTGATCGTTGCCTCGCTCCGATCCGGGGCAATACTATAACCACGTACTGATTGAACAGCGAGTGCACTCGCAGTTCCTATCACTGGAAGTACGCATTAGTATTCAGTGCTACGGAGTGAGGCGACGACTTTGTTTTAGATGAAACGTAGCAAAAAAGGCATGAACGACTGTGGACAGTCTGGTGTATAGTTAACTGTTATATACTTACGAATGCGTTATGCAGGTACGACAGATCCACTACACTGGATAAGCTATAATAGAGACGAAGTCTGATTATAGTATTATAGCTTATCAATGTTGGAGTTACAGCTTCTCGATCAATCTCCACAATTCAACGACTTCTGGTTGTATCTTTCACAAGGGCCGCGATAGGCTTCCCTCCGAGGATCTGTCGACCGAATAAAAGGACCTGGAAAGGCATAACAATAAGGACTTTACATTAATAAGGCAAAAGAGACAGGCTGGGGATTTCAGTAATTATGCTATACAAATACAATTAATTCAGTTTAAGTCTAGTTCTCTTTGTTCTGTTTGTGCTGCTCTCAACGTGTAAGCGTCTATGTACTGGGATATTTAATGCCTGAAGAATTCACGATCATATTTGCAGTTTTTCTCTGGCAGTCTTTTGGTGACTCGTGCTACCCATATTTAAAATGTGTTTGGAACGAGCAGCGTAGTAGACGTAATGAACTAGCGCCCTCACGCTGTGACTATGAATTTCCAATAGCTTAGGGGTGTCTATTTGTATAAATCAAAATAACTTATGGACCTTTAACCTCACACATCAGACCACTAGGTAATATTAAGGGAAAACCATTGCTAATTTGGGAAATTACGTTACTTACATACCTACCACATCAGACCAGCATAGAATTACGAGATACTTCCCATTTTTGGGGGGTGAAACATGCAAAATGCTCGGAAAATAACAATTACTGCACTATCAAAATTGTAGGACTATGAAGTTGTGAACAACTGCTGTTCGATTTGACATTATACCCTTATTGCAATATGAGGCGTCTGATTTAAGACAGTAATTATATATATGTTTAGAAGAAATTACATATCAAACCTATATATTTATGAAATCAAGTCAAGTCAAGTAAGCTTAGTTATTACCATTGTGTTACTCTAGTTTATATGTTTACTTTGTTTTAGCAACAAACACTAATTGCAGAAAATCCAATGAAGAAATGTAGTTTTCTTAACGGATGCTATGAAAATTATATTCTTTTCTGTAGTTGAAACGTTAAAAAAGAGATAAAATGATGACAGTTTTCACTTCAACGTGTAATGAATTTGTACACATGCGTGATATTGCTAGTGAAAGTGTGTGTGTGTATAATTAAATAAGAAAAAGAATAAAAATCAACAGTACGATAACTTACCGTGTATATCGCAGAAACAGGCAATGTAATGATATACGTGGTTGTGCGTCGCGTTTAAATACTACTGTATACTAAGTATCACGTGATTGGAAACGTGTCCATATATGGCGCATGTCCACATCACACAGGAGACCACTAATACTATAAACAGACAATGCAATTAATTGTCATACCCACATACATACACACACACATACATACATACATACATACATACATACCCACATACATACATACATACATACATACATACATACATACATACATACATACATACATACATACATACATACATACATACATATAGACACACACATACATACATACATACATACATACATACATACATACATACATACATACATACATACATACATACATACATACATACATACATACATACATACATGCATGCATACATACATGCATGCATGCATACATACATACATACATACATACATACATACATACATACATACATACATACATACATACAAACATACATACATACATACACACATACACACATGCACACATATACATGCATACATGCATACATACATACATACATACATACATACATACATACATACATACATACATACATACATACATACATACATACATACATACATACATACAGAGTTGTCTGATGATCGCACTATGCGTGAAACTCCGACTTACAACCAAGAAAGAGTTCCAGAACTATCAAAACTATTGCGCTCTGCCACTGCGGTATAGAGCACTGTCTTAGCAGATTGATACTCACCGAGTTACACTAAGATTAATACTCACCGAGTTACATACATACATACATACATACATACATACATACATACATACATACATACATACATACATACACACATATACACGCATACATGCATACATACATACATACATACATACATACATACATACATACATCCATACATGCATACATACATACATACATACACACATATATACATATCTGTTGTGTCCCAAATATACTTAAGAAAGCGATCATCATTCCTGTGCCAAAGCGTTCACCGGTTACTTGTTTAAACGACTATCGTCCAGTTGCGTTAACATCGATAGTTATGAAATGTTTAGAGACTCTAGTAAGTCAGTACATTACATCTAAACTCCCACCGTCTCTTGATCCATACCAATTTGCTTATAGAAAGAACAGATCAGTTGAGGATGCAATGTAACGAGCTTCCTTGACCAGAAAATATCTAACTATTCCAGACTTTTATTCATCGATTACAGCTCAGCTTTCAATACAATTTCACCCTTTAGATTATATGACAAACTAATATCGCTGGGACTTACTGCTAGTATCTGTAAATGGGTGATACATTTTTTATTAGATCGATCACAAGTTGTTAAAATTGGAAATAATTATTCGAAATCTCTAGTTCTTAATACTGGTACACCTCAAGGTTGTAATTTGTCGCCAATGTTATACTCATTATTAACCCATGATTGTGTTACTGTGTCTGATAATAATTTTATCATCAAATTTGCTGATGACACCACCGTGGGCGGATTAATAAACTTCATATCGTACTGAAGTGAACTATATCATAACATGGTGCTCTGAAAACAATCTTGAACTGAATGTCAAAAAGACCAAAGAGATTATTGTGGACTTTCGAAGGAATCCATCTGATATTGTTCCTCTAGTCATCAACAATTCAGAGGTTGAAATAGTGCAGTATTTTAAGTTTCTCGGTGTTTGCCTCTCAGCCGATCTGAAATGGGAAATCAATACTGATCATATTGTGAAGAAAGCACAGAAAAGATTGTTCTTCTTAAGACGATTGAGCAGTTTCCGTGTCAGCCAGGGACTGTTGATTAAGTTCTACCGAGCGGTGATTGAGAGTGTCCTGACACTGTCAATCATCGTTTGGTGGTGGGGCAATGCCACAGTTGATGACCAGAAACGCCTCAATCGAATCGTTAACACTGCCAGTAGCATCATTGGGTGCCAACATCCTTCTTTTAATGAGTTGAATTGTACAACGCTCAAGTAAAGAAAAGAGCTCAGTTAATTGTAAAAAACGATTTCCATCCAGCACGTAATTTATTCCAACTTATGCGCTCAGGCGAGTGGTACCGTTCAATCAAATTAGGTTCTAATCGCACATTGTTTAGCTTTTATCCAACTGCAGTCCGCACTCTTAATGAATCAATTTAAGTTCTCTGTTAACGCATCAATCTCGTGTTAGGAGTCCTCTACAGAATATTGTTTTTGTAAATTTTTCATTACACGCAAAATCAATGCACATTTCATTATATATGTATCAGTATATATATGACACAATAAAACACATATCATATCACACATCATACATAGACCGGCTAGAATGTCAACTTTCGCACTATTGACGCTGCATATAAATATAATTGAGACTGCTATAGTGCAAATCAATTGTTACTTTCATTAAATGTATACTTCTATTTAAAATACATCTTGAATAGATTGTTGAGCACATAATTTCTGTAAAATAACTTCCACACTCATCCCAACATTATAGGGTATTTCGGAGAAGTATAGACCAAAATCTCATCAAAGTAGAAAATGACATCGATATCACCCTGCGATGATTATATCTGAATGACCTCAATCCGGGTGACATATACACCAAATGTCAGACAAAGTGTCGAGCGGTTTCAAAGAAAAACGCAAAAGTAAGAAAAGTTTATGACTGGACAAACGGATGGACGAACACTGACGACAACCATTCATCTAAATAGTTTTTTTTTGTTTTTTTTAATATTTGTGTTATGCAGACAAATACACACAAACACACAAATGCTACAGAGATCCATTCAGGTTTTGGGACTACGTGACAGGGCTATGTAGCACGCTCTATAGCACGTTGCTGTGGAACTGTCAAGGCTTTCCCAGTCAGCCCCAGAGTCACCCAGGCCCGGCAAACATAGCACCTGCGGGCTCCGTGTGAGTAATCATCCCCGACTTTTCGAGTCATTACTCCAGGAGTCCCCCCAAATTCGCACTCGTCTTGTGACTCGACTGAGTGATACAGCCTACCCATCGAGTCTGTAGAACAACCCACCCTGGGTTTGGGTCGGTCACAGAAAAATCCCCTGTTTCCAGTGGGATTCGAACCCGTGACCTCCCGACTGCTGTGCGCTAACCACTACGCTACAGGGAGCCGGTTTTATTCATCTAAATACTTTGTGGTGTCATTAATGACGGTGGAAATGAAATAAAATTTACCGTGCCCTGCTATGAAAAAGATTAGATAATACAAACGCGCGCAATTGTTAACACTGATCATGATGAACAATTTTGGGTCACAAAAATGGGTAAATTTGCTCTGACCAAAACATTTCATAGTACACCCATGTAATGTAGTCTACCGCTTCCCTCAGGATAATTAAGCGGGGGACGATGAAATCCGTCATCAAAAGCAGGGTCACAAAGAGTAATACAATACTATTAACAGAACGACTACAATCGTTCCATTATGTGGGTGTTCTATCAGAACACTTGTAAAGCATTCCTTCACAGATAACTAGTTATCTGTGATTCCTTGCATGACAAGAAAAATCAAGATACAGACTAGAAAATTTATTCTATTCTAAACCTTTTCTTCTTAGGGCTATCACCGTGATAGTGCTCATATAAAATCATAAACATAAAATCTACCAACACAGTGTCATTACCCCTGCCGATATTGTTTCATGCAGAAAGTGATGTGTTTGCTATCATATATAGTTTAAGTTGCAGATATAATTTTGACCGCAAGTTTAGGGAGCCTCCAGTAATTACAGGGGGAGGAATCAAGCCTGGTCAGTGGCATAAAAATGTTACCCTTCCCCTAGTCCATTGTACTAA
>NC_135556.1:6775000-6925000 GCF_964340395.1 Glandiceps talaboti | reverse complement strand
AGTGGACGAAGCCTTTCTTGACTTCATTTTCATTGACCCGAGGCCTAGCGTAATGCACATTCACCACAGTTCATTGAAAGTTTATTCACACAGTAAGCTTTACGTAAAGCTGCTAGCAAACAACGTAAATATCTAAGCAAAACGTCACTGTCAGCACTAGACCACGGTCGTCATAAAACTAGTCCTGCAAGACTGCTTGCAGACGAAATAAGTCTAGACTCGATTCTGACATTTTTGTCCCTTTTTTGACCAGGCAATGTCAAACAGAACTAGCCATAGCTATAAACCTAATTAGACCACGAACGTAACAGCCTGTGGTAACAAAATGCATGTACTTACCAGAAACGTATACAGACTGTACGAATAGTCAGCTAAAACCATGGGAAGGAGATGGCGAACGAACTCGACCAACGTGGAGTCGTGTCACATGTACGGACGAGTGGAGCGTAAGCATAAGAAAGCGTGTACTGAGCCAAAGGCTGGTGGGTACCTCTACCACGACCCGGATCTAGAATACTTTACAGTCACTTGTTAATTATTCCTGCACTGAAGAGGGTGTGTAGCCTGTTCGCATTTATATTTGACATGTTTGTTTTCATCAGCCTTTTTATGGTGATCGACATGTATATGACCTCAAAGCACAACAATGATGTTTTATTTTAATGCGAGGTCCCTGCGTAATTTCTGATGATGGGGCAAGATGGGGCGCACGAACAGTACACACGATGCACGTATTCGTTTTCAATCTGTTTTCAATTATACTCCTAAGGAGAGTATCGCATTTCTGTCTTCACAGCTGTAAAGAAGTGCGCCATCTGTGTCGAAGAATTGTTCGACACCCGGGCATTTAGCCAACTTGAAGCATAGACCCTACACGAAACAGAATGTAGGGTCGATGCTTGAAGGGAGTCGTCGATGAGAAACTATGTCAAGGAGTGGACACATAGAAACCAATAAAATGTCACTACACGCATCTCTTTGTTTTGAATTCTTCACTCACAGCTAGCTATGTGAACTCAGAGTAGAGTAAATATTAAATCTGATGTTAGACAAAAATACCACACGCTAATGTTTAAACCATATATGTTTGCTACGCCGTACGTTTACTTGACAGCGTCCTCTTGAGTTTAAAATCGTCCATGATCCAGTGTATTACTTGCTCATGTTATGAAAATTTCATCGCCAATTTTTTGTAAAAGTCAAAAAACTATCATGATAGAAATGTTGACTGTAGATCGCCACAGGATGGCGCTGTTGCCAATTCCGAATTAATACGTACTCCGATAGCAATATTAAACTCCTATATCTTAGCATAAAAACAGAGACGTCGGAACCTGTATTTATAACTATTATGCTGTGAATTATTATTAGATACATATTCCGAATACTTGATTCTTGCAACCACAGGGGCGCGTAATGTAACCCGGATTGCGGATTTATACCAACAACGAATACGTACGTACTGTCGAATAATGTTGCTACGAATAACTTAAGTGTATTCTCTATACACCATGCGTGCTCGCTTGATACTAGGAAAAAGGGAATGGGTGATGGAGTTAAAGTAGTAGCACGTTTCATATTCGTATCATTTTTTTTTTTACATCAGCAAGACTTGTAGTAAAATGACAAACTGCATACGAGATGATGTATTTGTATAAATGGAACATAGACTTTATTTATCAAAGCCCTGATCAGCATGAGTTCAGCCTCACGACCTCACTCCAAAGCCAGAGCCAGGAAAGATGTTCACCGCTCAACGGTCAAAATCCAAGTCCTCAATCTGCGACGCTATGGTCGTTACAATAATTAAATGACAATAAGTCACTCATAGGAGATGTGCTTCCTAAGATAACAATAGGTCATGCATAATTATAAGCGTCAGTAAGTATCACAAGTACTTGTACATCAACAAAAGTAGTGTGTACATCGGGAATAAGAAGCTTGCTGTTAATTTGTTCAAAAAAAGCAGAATCCATTTTCGGTCAAAATTTAAAGGGTATATTGTACACCGAGTAACAATGAAGTAATACTTTCTCTATATGTGCTACACTCGTTTATAGCGTTCATATCAAGTGAAAAGGTATACTGTTTCAATTGGTTTATTTACATGTATAAGTCTAACATGTGGTCTAATGTGGTCAATTAGCAAATGGAACAGTATACTTGACATTTGATATGGATACTATAAAAAATTAATGATTGTGGTACATACAGAAAAGCCGACGTTTTACTTCGGTGTTATGGGTTGTATAAAAGTTTGAATTTTTTTTTAATGATATCAAAATTAAACTATTTTAGAGTCGAACATGGCCGCCGAATACTATTTGAACAGTATTGTAAAATAAAGCCTCGGAGTGTCAAATACTTTGAAAACAAGACAGTGAACCCCAAAATTCTTCTTCTTTTTTTAAAAAGCCGGAAATAATTTTCATATGGTAAGTTTGGGGAGATTTCAAGAATTTTCATGATTCAGGAAAATTGTCTCGAGACGCATTCTACTAAAATGCAGAATTAAACAGTCGTTCGTGTTTTTATCAACTAACTTATGAACTATGTAACTCATTTTTGTATAAACCCCGGCCCTCTAATATTTTTATTCGTAGGTAGTCGTAGATGTATTTCATTCGTTAACCATCAAAACTGTTTTCCCTCGAAAGTTAAGTCGTGACTGTTGATTGGTCTTCATTCTTGAAAATCTTCATCGGAACTTCCGAGAGATGTTGAAGTCTGAGTTTCAACAACAATGCAATGACACCAATGGTCAGCAGGATCCCACATACAAAGGCTGCCACCACAATGCCAACCCACTGCCCTATCGACATCGCAGATGATTTGTCCGCACACTCACTGGTAAATTGTCTTACTGGGATACTTTGCAAAACTGCCCCTTTGAACGTCTGTGGGCTACCACAGGTTGGAGAGGGGATCCGAAAATGTTCGTCATGATGGTAGGTAAACCACACCACATATTCCAGTATATGGCAGTCACAACGCAGCGGGTTGCTGCTTAAATCGAGGTAAACCAGGGACGGTAATTCATCTAGGAGAAGTGGGGATATCTTTTGCAGACGGTTTCCTTGAAGATCTAGATACTTCAAATTCAATAAATCAATGAAACTTTCCGAATTTAATTCAACTAAGTTATTTTTCTGGATTTGAATATGGGTCAACTTTTCAAACGCTACGAATGTGTCGTCTTCTAGTTTTCGTATTGTGTTGCTGCTAAAATCAATAACCGATATGTTTTTCAGTCCAATGAAACTACCGAAATCCAATTTGTCAACTTGGTTTTTACTTACATCAAGGTTGGTTAGATGAATTAAACCGTAAAGACTCGCCCCGTGGAACTCTCCGATGCCATTTCTCGATAAATTTAACCGACGCAAGTGAACCATGTTAACGAACGCATATTCCTCGACGACGGGGATTTTGTTACCGCTTAAGTCGAGATCACGTGTACTGGCGGGGATATCTTTAGGAACAGTGTCCAGATTTCTTGAACTGCAGTCTACCTTGAGACCACCGCCCTCTATTTCTGAGTTGAAGCAATCACATTTCGATGGACAGATAGGATCGTCGTATCCATGGTGATATAACATAAACCACGTAAATACCGTGAGAAACCGTAGAAGCATTCCTGGGATGAAAGTAGTAAAACATTACAAAACGTTCAAAATCTAACAAAAGGGTGACTTTCCTGTATCGCTTTATCAAAAAGTTGAATGGTAATAGCTAAAGTAAAGTCGTGTTATCATGTGAGCTTTACCCTAGTCAGTGTACTGTTTATTATAGGCATAAAGTACAATGGACACACTCATTTTGACATAAGATTGTTGTACACACGCGAACATGAAGCGGCAGTCCAAAAAGTCCATTAAATTTAATGGCTTGGGAGGCGGTGCATGGCGTAGTAGATGTAAATATGGTCGCTAATCGTATTCCCAACATGGACAAAAACAACCGTTCACCAATATCAAAATGAAAAGCGTTGACATCGCTACATAAGATGGATTTGTGTCAAACAAAATGACCTTGTCTAAACATAAATTATTAACATATTTCCATTTTTGTCTACCGTGATGGCGCTATTTTAACCTGGCAACCCAGAGGTGTTTATTGTATATGATGTGGATATGATAACTAAATAACCATGTACGGAATTACTTACTTGGTGTATTAGTTTACCAGGTTTCTAGTTCAGAAGCGGAACTTGACCGTAATTTGATGAAAGAGCAGCTAAACAAGCGTATCAGTGACGTGAAGTCCACAGGATGTGAAATGGATTTAATTGCTACTTCAGAAAACATAAAACAAGGTCGAAAAATGTCAATAATCCTTAACATTCCTAGGTGTTGTAACAAACTGTGGTACTATATTGAGGGCGCCATTCCCTTCTATTGCCTATGATTGTAATAACTAAAGTACTATTTGAGAACGCCTGTCCTCCTTAACATGTAATTGGCGTTGTTGGTGGTTCACACCACCTGTTGATAGGTTTATGTGAAAAAGTGACTTCAAAAGATTAAGTGACCTCCGAATGGAAGAGATGGGGGATGGGGGGGGGGGGGGTGAGCAAGTGCCAATGAGTGTCCATAGACTAATATACTATGATCAATAGAACAAACCAAACCTATGGTTGTTTATATAAACTAGTTTAAATAGTGACGCGTAACACCTTGATGTAGGCCTGTAGTATGAATCTTTTATTTGCTACCAGACAAATCAATTAGATTCCATTTTGTTTTGAAAACTTGTCACGATGTGAATGTGATTAGTTGTGTACCTTGATTTTACTTCATGTATTTTTACTTCCTGACAAAATTATGTATTTTCAATTTTCTCGAGATTAGAATTAACAAGTATGTGGCGAAAACAAAACGTGTGTGATATAAAACATTATCATTATTTGAGGTAACCAATAACACCCCAAAAAAAAAAAAAAAACAATAACAACACACAACACACACGCGCACACACACACACACATATACACACACGCACGCACGCACGCACACACACACACACACACACATACATACATACATACATACATACATACATACATACATACATACATGTACACATATATATATATATATATATATATTATATATATATATATATATATATATATATATATATATATATATATATATATATATATATATATATAATTTAAACCATGTCGAAAATTATGTGTCAGTTCTCGCTTCCTTCAGTCGTCCGCCAACTTGAAGCCGACGTGTGTAAGACAGTCTTATTACAGGAGAGGCAAACGTGTGAAGCTAATCCTCTTCATACTACAGTTTAGATCCTTCGCTGGGCTTACCCTTGACAACGACCTCTCGTTTGGAAGATGCTTGTCAAGAATCACGAATTTCACGAATCAAATCAATATTACACAGTCACACTTAAAATCAACTTCTTATAATTTTAATTTGGTATTTAAAACGACTTGCATTGTAGTAACATAACACGTATATAAATCTACAAAATACAAAACAAAACAAGAAAACTGATTAGCAAACTGCTCTTTTGTCGATGGAAGATTTCAAAATGAAATAATCCTAACAAGATTATGACTTCGAATTCCTTGTCTAAATTGGTACAATACATCAAAACCAATTAAATATCCATTCTAAAGAACACACACACACACACACACAAATATATATATATATATATATATATATATATATATATATATATATATATATATATATATATATATATATATATATATATATATATATATATATATATATATATATATATATATATATATGAAGAAGCTCATTATGTTTACTAATACATGTATGTTGAGATGAAAATTTTGATGTTCAATGTGTAATTATAGTATATACAGTTTTGAGGACTTTCTCCTTGTCACTACTTAAACAATTCATAGAAAACTTTCACTGGAGCAACATATAGGTGAAGAAGTAAAACCTTTCTGTCTCTCTGTCTCACCGAATAATTCTAAAACAACTATATACATGTATAGACAGACAGACAGACAGACAGACAGACAGACACACACACACACACACACACACACACATACATACATACATACATACATACATACATACATACATACATACATACATACATACATACATACACACACACGCACGCACGCACGCACGCACACGCACACATATTATCACACAAATCAGATAATACTGTGAATTGTATCTGGTTATACGGATTGTTAGATTACTGAAACGACAAATGAAATATCGTCTCGATCAACAAAATTCTTAGTTAACACATATTTTGAACTCTGTCATAGAAATACAACTTTTACTATAGCTGGTAATACGTGCAGATAGGTACACTATTAAAACGTTTAAAGCATTTGGTCTATAAAAAAACTCTAACTGACGTAATTGTTACCATCATCCTCCAGTAGCTCATCGGTGTCACCTGGTTTACGTCGTCTAGAATACATACCGACACCAATGGTAACCACGACACCGATAGAAGCACAACCGATAGAGATTCCTATCCAGGCTATCAAAGGCAAGGTGTCTGATGAATCCGGTTTGCAGTCAGCAGAGCAGATATCACTGAATTCATGTAATGGTATTTGTTTGATGGTGACATTGGTATAATCTGTTGGCGTGGAACATTTTGTTTCGATGTTATTGTTGTTGCATTCAACCCAAGCCCGATAATCAACCATCTTGCAATCACAATGGATGGGGTTTCCAGTCACAATCAAGAAAGTAAGTAATGGTAACGTCGTGAAGATTTCTCCTGGTATGGTTCGGATGCTGTTACCATGGAGATCCAGTCGACCCAGTTTCTCCAATCCTGTGTACGTTGTGGCATTTATTTCAGGTAGGTTGTTGAAGTACAACAAGAGACTGGTCAAGTTGCTGCAGCACGTTGTAAATAAGTTGTCCTTCAGTTCCATTAAGTTGTTCCCAGACAAGTCCAAGTGTGTTATACTCTGCAACCCAGTCAGCATTTCGGAGCTTACCGAGGATAGATTATTGTGGCCGATAGTGAGTATGTCCAGTTTCCCTTGATCGGAAAATGTGCCATCCTGAATCGTATCAATGACATTTGAGTCTAGTTCAAGTCTTTCAAGATTTTTGAGCCCTTTCAACGAGTTGGCCGTTAATTCTTGTAGTTTGTTTGCTCGGAGATAAAACTCTTTAACATTTTCTAGTTCATTGCTGAACTTGATATCTGTCAAACCGTTCACACTCATGTCTAAATGTATCAAATTATCGCAGTGTTTAAAAGTGTCTTGTTGAAGTTCTGTGATAAGATTGACAGAGAAGTCTAGAAATTTGATCTCAGGAATTCCAGTCAGGATTTCACTGTCCAACGTTGTTATCTTGTTGTAGGTTAAAGTTAATTGAGTTAGTGCGTCAAGTCCAGTGAAACTGCTTTTAGCGATCACTGAAATGCGGTTGTAACTGACCTTAAGAGTTTGGAGGGTGTCCAGGCCGCTGAAAGTAGTTCCCGTCAACTCAGTCAAAGAATTGAAATTAAGATCCAGTTTCTCAAGATGTTTTAGTTTGCTGAATGTCTCATCGGTGATGGCGTTTATATAATTCTTAGATAAATCAAGGTCGGAAACTTGCGCAAGGCCGTCAAAGATATCCCCATCAATTGAAGTTAAGTTGTTACTGGCTAAATTCAGAATGTCCAAGTTCCCCAACCCAGTAAATGCACCTTGAGTTATGTTAACTATCTGATTCGAGTCCAGACGTAGAGTAGTCAGATTTGTCAGTTCAATGAAGGAATTATTCTCCAACTTTTGTATCAAGTTCTCCTGTAGAAGCAATGTCTGTGTGTAGTTAGGGATCCCAGTCGGTACCGCTGTAAAACTCTTCCCGGAACAATCGACGAGAAGGATAGTAGAATTACAGCTGCAGTTGTCTGGACAGGAGACAGCACTACTGACATACAATGTCAAGACAATACACGTAATAAGATAACCTGTCGCTGACATCATAATACAGTGTCTGGAAAGAAAAGCAAGACTTTATTAGCCAAAAAAAATTGTTTCTGGTCAGGACAGGTTGTCTAAATGGAGCGACGACGCAATTTTTTTTTATTATTCTCAACAAATCAGTCACACTCAATCTACTACATGTATTTATGGCAGTTTCTGTTCTTTTTATTTAGTTCTTCAGAGTGCAAGTGTGTATGTGGAGCAGATGTCATTTGCTTGTTCGTAATTGGCTCCGCAGTTGTCTTTACTGAAGTAGGGAGGGTTATTTTTGTATTTCTGCCCCGGATCTGCAGATTGCATGGGCATGGACAAACGCGAAACGAAAAGACCGACCTGGGGGTATTTAAGCGATGCGCGCGCTGACCAGAAACAATTCTTTTTTGGCCCTAAATGGGATACCGTGTCAATTCATACTTGCTAAATGAACTGTCTTTTTTAAATATGCAATTTCATAGCCTTAGATCATATCCATTTCAAATCAATAGGTTATGTTGTCGTGGCCACCAAACTAGAAACATCACGATTTGTTCACAAAAATATCTTCTTCTTTTTCCTTTTATAGATTCTAGCAGATGCTAGTCTGTGAGATAAGACGTGTTATGTCGCCCTGTCAGCCAGAACCCACCGATGCGAATGTATGGGAAGGCACTTCCATTAATAAATACCTGTGTATTTGGATCTCATTGGCTGAGCTGAAGGCCACAACTCCCAAAGATTATATTGGCAAACTCCGGACATTATCCCCAGTATTTTACCAAAATGTTCCCGTTTTACTACCGTCAGACCCGCATAATTCTCTCCTCACATCACAACTGACAATTATGTAATTGACTACATAGTTGTCAGCAGCGATTTGATTGATGTCCATGGGCTAATATTATTACACCTAACCCTAACCCCCAACCCTAACCTTAACCCATAACCCCTAACCCAAGTAGCAACAATGGGGTTTCGAGCGATAGGATGGCAAAAATAAAGCAAAGTTAGTAGACAATGCAATGAGTCAAATGAGACCCTCCCCTAATCCCATTTTCTAAAATATGGCCCTCCTCGAGAGCCGATCGATTTGTGAAAAGTACGCAGCCCCATTCCCCATTTGAGTCCTGAAGGCTCCCCTCGAGGGCAGAACTATACAACGTAGTCTAAATGCTAATGCCACCCGAGCGACCAGACAACACTCACCGTTGAGGGCAGAACAATACGACGTATCTTACAGTCTTTCAGACCGTTTAGATCGCAATATTATTTACTACTGTAACAACCCAGGGCTGGGATTCCTATGAAAATAGATACCTCGTGATCTATGTCACTTTACGTATATTTTGGTGAACTATTTTGATGGCATAATTCAGCAGGGTGAATTATTTTGATGGCATAATTCAGGGTTTTTCCTACAGGTTTCTACTGTTGCGTGGACTAGAGTCGGATTGATTGTGTCCCAACCCACTTTCAAAATCAGCCCTCCAGCACTCACACTATCACACGTACGTAACTAGGGTCGACTTGGCCCCGAGTTGGGAATTAGTCACGTTTGAGAGGAGATTTCGGCTTGCCAGAATCACACACCCGAATGAGTTGGATGATGTCATTCTCATTTTTATATCATTCGAATACAATGGAATTTACACAAAGACTAAAATAGAAAATCAATATTAGCTGACACTGTCCTTGTTATGTCATTCATATGAATTTTGCTGACATCTTGTTTGCCCAGCATCGTAATCGCAACTGACCTATGGCCTACAATGCAGAAATGTTAGATTTTGTTCCCATAATTACGAAATACGATATTTTGGATCGTAACACTGCTACCAAACCAACAGGACTATAGAATTTCAATTGGGCAGCATAACATATTTTACATCTCACACAACGTTTTTTTGTTATGAATTACACTAACAAAACGCAGATAGTGAAATGTTACATTTGATCTCAATGTGAACACAAATAAATAATTTTTGTTTGACTCTTCAGTTTCATCCGCCGGGCAGTGACGTTGATTTGTATTCACACAGAAATAAAAAGTATCATTTTATATGTTTGCGCTATCAGTGACTGTATTCTGTGTTATATAATTTGTAACAAAAAAACATTAGTGAAATATAAAAACATGGCGCTGCTTATCAGGGAAACTCTATAGTCACTCTGGTTTGGTAGTAGATATCAACGTTTCAAACAGACTGTAGACGTCATCGGTCCGGGCTTATCAGCCTAGTCCTAATGATTTGGGAAAGGGAGATTAGACCACACGCCAACAACGGCTGATATGTCAGTCTACTGATAGCGGTGAATGATAACGTTACTGTACTGTATTGTGAACTCAAATGACCTGATGATGACGTCATCAATATACCTTTAAAACTCTCCAATCATAGCCTAATATATCTAACGCTATTTCAGTATCATTACGCTATTTATTTTACTATCAAATATGCGCCAATTGGTAACTTATTCACCATAAGTAGCTTGATTTTTACCATAGAGTGGAGGGGCTATGTTTTCAGGGTACATTATTTATTTTACGCAATTTGCGACTTAGTATTGGTCAGTGCCAGCTTGCTTTTCACAGTAGACGTGCTCAAATTCGATGGATAGAATTTCTCTAATTTTACTTCCAATGAAATACTTTTTAGAGGTCCTTTCAGTTTTGTCTTTGACGGTGGGATTGCCATATGCGTAGAGTTATTGCGAAACCACTGAGGTATGCGGAAATAAGCATTAAAGTATATAGCATATTATTGGTGTTTAAATCATTTATCACAAAGGAAATGTCTCGGGGGACTTGAATGTACCAGAGTCTATAACTATAGACCATGACAACGACCTGAGACCACTATATAGAAGTGGTCTATACCAAGACAAACTATAATGTCTCTGAAACGTATATTTCAAATGGCAATGTTCATTCAAATATTTTGAGTTGAATCCAAGCTCCCCCCCCCCCTCCCAACAAATATTCTAACTGTTGTCCAGCAATCTACACTTGAGTTTCCGTCTTTGAAGTGAATTGCAACCCGACGTGTAAACCTCCTTTACCTATATCACATTGCAGTGGTGATAATAGAGGGGTGTCTGATGTTTAAAACGAAAGTCAAGTGCTCAAAATTCCAACCTTTGGAATCTATTTTCGTTAGAAGTACATGTGGATTTCATTGAAATACAACTATATACACCGGTACTTCTTTTTGTCTAGCAATAAATGATTCATGCTTTTAAAAAAGAGAGTAACCATTGGTATAGGGGAGTGCGTTGTACCGTTCTTGAGCACGTGACTCGATGGCTGTACTCTCGTTGTACTCAATATCCATTGAACTAGCGTGGGCTTGCAATTGGTGCTATTAAAAATCTAATTAATGAGAAGGCTTCGCTTTACAACCGTTGAAGCAAATGTCTAGAGATGCCATGCCTCTGCATGCACTGACCAGAACGTTGTTTTAAAATTGGTGTACAATTAAAACTGGCTTTGAAGATGCCGGGAAAAAAACCTCTTTTTAGGGAGCCTTCAGTAATTACAAGGGGAAGGATCGGGGAAAATAAAACCCGGCCTATGGCATGAAACGTGACCCTGCCCCTAGTCCGTTGTGCTAAAAAGTGATCCTCCTCTATTTCCATTCTCTAAGCTATGACCCGCCCCCTGTTCATATATTTCAATGAAAAAAAAAACATTTTTAGCACCGCCCCAATGGCGTAGTTGTTAGAGTTCAAGATTTAATAGCCAGGAGGCCATGGGTTCGAATTCAACTAGAGACAGTGATTTTTTCTGGAGCAAGATCCCACCGCATTGATAGTTTTTAAGGGATTTTTCGTTTCCCACTATTACCACCACAGTGACTTTGTGTTTGTATTTGTATTAAATCAATATTCATGTGTTTCGATCTGATTGGTTGAGTTGACGACCAGAACTCTCAAACACTAGATGAGCGCACAACTGACAAACTCAGGACTTAGATCAACATCGCCACTCCACCACATTATCCCCCAATTTATTGTCGTACTGATTCCCCTTTACTCCTGTGAGACCCGCTCCTCTCCTCATACCACAACTAACTGCATGTCACTGATCTGTTATGGTATGGTATTACTTTACAGTGGTGGCAGTGGTGGGACGTGTTAGCAGTAGCCTGGAAACGATGGCAGTGGTGGGTTCACGCCAAAGTCACAAAACAATGCAAAGTTAGCTTACAAAATGAGTCGAAGTAAAATGTGACCCTCCCCTAACTTCCATTTTCTAAAATATGTCCTCCCTTATCTCACTATCAAAATGACATACATACAATGAATGAGACACAAAACAACTAAACAGTGGGTGCCTCTGATATAAGTTCATACCATATGCTCTTATCAGTTTGTTTATGTCTGATAGTTCCTCATATTGTACCAGTAACCTGTACCACTAACTTTCACAAACATAAAAAAACTGATAAAAGCATTGCGTGGATCTACATCAGAGGCACCCGTTACCATTTTTGTACCAAATGAACGTATGGTATTTTGATAGAGTGATAAGGAGAAGACTGTCGGCACCTTGAAAGCAAAATTACTGCTTTTACAGCAATGGTTGTATTTATCTATTCCAGTTTACTGCGCTTGGAACGTGTTATTTCTTTATTATACGGTGAGGGAGATCATAGGATTTCCTTGAGGATTACTAGATGAAAAATGCTGTAATAAAGTACACCAGTCCTTGATTAAATCATAAATTTATTACGTCATGAGTCAAATTATTAAGTCATAAATGTGGTAACAAGCAGTGACAGGTCTACCAACACAATGTGTACTACAGTGTAATATGTACCAAAGCTTACATATCAGAACTGTTTTTTTGTATTAATTATTAAAAGAATATCGGTCGTCAATTTTTACTTCTTGCTAAATGAATCATTTCTCCAATTGTGTCTTTTTTTGCCACTTCATGAAAATGCAGATGTCTAAAATGTTTACTTAAAATCTGTTCGAAAATATAGTTCTACACTTACTAGTGTACTCACGGCATATCACTCAAAGTTGTTGCTTCACTAATACAGCGGATTTCAAAATACCGTTCACCATCTCTGATTGATAAAACCACACAGATCTCAATAAGAAACTGCACATGCAAGAAGTCAATTTATTGCTACATTGTGTCTAAGTTAGATAAACCATTTAAATGAACATACTGCAAGACGCCAACACGCTGGCGCCAATATTTTGTATGTCTGTACTTGATGATGTCTACATGGTGTCTGTCTAGACAAAATGTTGCAAGAAGCTGTATTCATTCAATCTTAAGTTTGCTGTAGCATGTGTAGTTTCTCATAGCATATTTGTATCAAACAGAGAAGCTGTACGGTATTTTGACATTGGCTATAATTTAACATTAGCATAGAAAGGGTATTTGAAATAATAACATTTCAAATTACTATTCACAATGGCAAATGTCGCCATTTATAGTATATTTACTACAAGAGTTACTGTTGAATATTTTGGTAACCCACACATTACTACTCATATTTTTGCTCTCATTGATTCTCATAAGTTCATCTCAGAATGTTCTGTTATATTGTACGTTCCTTTTTCTGCGGGAATACCAGCCGATGCCGACAGTCACAAGCACACCAACCAGGAAGCAACCACCACAGATGCATATCCAACCAATGACGGACACTCCTCCCCCATCTGATCCCGAGTGACAGCTATTAGCACATATGTCTGCAAATGTTTGTAGTGATGTGTTCTCGATAATGGTGCCGTTGTACTCTTTAGGGGTGGCGCACGGTGTTTGCATGTTCCGGTTTTTACACACGGCCCAGGCTCTGTAAGCGAGCATGTTGCAATCGCAATGCAGGGGGTTGCCAGTTAGGGTAAAATAGTTGAGTGCTGGCAAGGTGGTGAATATTTCCCCCGGAATGGTTTTCAGTAAGTTATTGGCCATATCAAAATGGTCCAAAAGTTCTAAACCTGTGAAGGCTTTGACGTTCAGTTCTGCAATTTGGTTATTGTACATAATCAGTGTTGTCATATTCTTGCAACAACTTTGAAAAAGATTATCCTCGAGGTCAGTGAAATTATTGCCTGCCAGGTTGGTATAAATTATATCTTTCAATCCACTCAGCATATCACTAGTAATTTTTGCTAAACCATTAAAGGAAATCGAAAGATCTTGCAAATGGTCCAAACCATTAAAGGCTCCGGTTTCTATGGCGTGTATTTGGTTGTTATCCAACGCCAGTAGTTGAACGGATTGCAGTCCTTCGAAATCTCCCGACTTAAGTGAGGTTAAATTGTTCGCTGGGAGCTGAAGAGTTTGGAGCTTCTGTAGTCCGTTCCAACCTTCGGCGTTGATCGCACTCAATAGGTTACCCTGCAGATTCAAAGTAAGGATATTGGTGCACGTAAGGAAAGCATCTTTAGCGATGTTTGCAATCCTGTTGAAATCGAGTTCTAATCGTGTAGCAGACTCAAGTCCCTCGAACACACCGCTGTCCAGTGACGTCAGTTTATTGCTTTTGAGGTACAACTCCGAAATTGAATGGAGGCCACTAAAAGCGCCATTTTCTATGGTATTAATGTTATTATTGCTGAGAACCAGTTTTGAAAGATTACGCAAGTCTTCGAAAATGTTTTTGCTCAAGGTTGTCATTGCGTTAAAATTTAGATGCAGAGCTTCGAGGTTTGACAAACCCTTGAGAGTATCGGTGGTAAAATCTGGAATTTGGTTTTGACTCAAGTAAAGTTTTGTCAAAGTTACAAGACTCAGAAAAGCCCTGTCTTCAACATTAATAATGGCGTTTCTGGATAAATTGAGATCGGTAACTAAAGCAAGGCCGTCAAAAATATCCCCGTCAACTGAAATTAGGTTGTTACTGGCTAAACTCAGACTTTTCAAGTTCCCCAGCCCAGTAAATGCACCTTTAGTTATGTTGACTATCTGATTCGAGTCCAGACGTAGAGTAGTCAGATTTGTCAGTTCAATGAAGGAATTATTCTCCAACTTTTGTATCAAGTTCTCCTGTAGAAGCAATGTATGTGTGTCGTTAGGGATCCCAGTAGGTACCGCCTCAAGATTCTGTCCGGTGCAGTCGACTAGAAAGATGGTAGAATTACAGTTGCAGTTGGTGGGGCAGCAAACAGCGTTGCCAAGGAACCAGATCAGCGATAAAGAGATAATGACCAATAGTTTTGATGCCATCCTGCGACAAAACAGATGGTGAAATGGATGATTAGTATAAATGATACCAACATCATTCGCAGGATCGGAGATGATCGAGGACTGTGTCCAAATGCATGCTACAACCATTTTCCATCCTCATGCGTCAGTTTACGTTATCACTACTAATACAAGTTAGTGTGTCACTACTGTACCCATTTTCCACAGCACCAGAAGTATGTATAAGTACAGAATAAGTTGTAAACGTGTTGTGACGTCATACATGAACATTTTGGAGAACGTACACGCAGTATATGAGACTCGTGACTTTTCCTTTATATATTTTATACAATGCACTTCTTCCTCTTCTATTCTATGACGACGCAATAGTTTTCCATTGGTCAAAATATCGGAACTTAAACAGAATACACACTCGGCTTCTTGTGTATGTTTGTAGACACTTGTCCGCCCATGAAAATGTATCAGCCTTCACTACAGGAAAACTTTTTGTCATATCTTTCTGTTTTCTTGACTACAATCGCAATTAATGCTTAAAACTTCTTGGTTTGTTCACACCCATATCGGCACATGGTGATAAGGTCATAGCCATGATAGCAAAACATGTAACTCGATTTATAAATTATATGTAAAGATAGCATTTATTAGTACCTGGTACCATACTTCATACATTTCTGTGTCGAACAGGACAGAACAGCTTGAAGCCAAAATAACACCGTGCTTGTTTTTCTCAACGTACGACACGTAATAACACATTAACTTTAACGTTTAATATGTAATGAATCCCTTGTCACCATTGCAATACAAAGGTTTGTTCGCCGCCATATTGTATTTCATAGTTCTTACAAAACGAATCAGGACAATATGGCAACAGGTAGAACCACAAACAAACCCACCATTGAGTGATATATATAATTACGTTATAGCTTACTGTGGTTCACAGAGTAGCCAATGCCACACGTCTGTTTACCCCATACATTTGACTTCGAAAACAAAACGACTTTTACATTACGTAAACCCTTCAAACGCAAACAGATATTGACACCACGAGTTAGTATTTACAAATGAGACTAAATACATACCTTGTTGGTCAGTCTTGGGTCATCTAGGGGTAAGTAGAAATGGTTGTATTCGTGGATAGTACAGGAACTATTACTCAATCTTGTTTGGACTGTCTGAACGAAGTCTGGTTCTGTTATTTCCGCCAAATAATCTCAGACTGAATCGATGGTGGCCAATCGTCACCTTATCTTACTCCAGTTACATATTAATATATTAAAGTATGTTGTCATTAGCATATATGTGATGCAATACAAATGGGCGTGGTCTATTTATATACCATATGACGACACGTTTTGTCCAAAACTGCATTCCATTGGTCATAACTTTTAGTAGCCTCATTAGGCGGGAAAAATTATTGTGTGTTTCCGATAAAATGATTTGGCTTTAGGATAAAGTATTGAACCCCCATCCCCACCCCTAGTCTAGAATCTATGGCGTTGGGGATTTTGAATTTTGTTTTTCCCCTCTCATGCCGTAGAGTATCCATGGAGTATCCATGGTAGGTCCAGTGATCGTCGCTAGGTGACGTCGGGGGGGGGGGGGCACTCCCTATATTTTCATATGGAGGTGTGCGGCCCAAGTTGATATCATCTACCTATGATTAGGAAATTTTTAGAAAAAGTGGACCCATGTTTAGGGGTTTTCACGCAGGAATGTACGTCTTCGGTTGACAAGTTATGGTCATCCAGAGGGGTCACACTGGGTCATTAACCCAGGGTCATCAACCATACTCAGTGTCACGGATTGTCGTGAGAGAGAAATCTTGGGGTAAATCTTGCAGTCATTTACCTTTATTCTGTTGCTATGAAGATTTTTATAAACTATTGGGACGTTTCCTATGTTATGTACCAGGGCCATGATTAGGCGACCCACGTATAGGGTTTTTTTTAGTGAAAAAGTGACCCATTTGGGTGGCATGGTGCGCGCACATACCATTTCACCTTTTATACGGGAGTACTATATGATGTCGCAATCTGCTGTAAATACACATAAAAAGTGCATCATACTAGGCGAGAGGGCAAAACAAATTCAAAATTCCCGTCGCCTGGATTTATTCTAGGCTGCCCCCCCCCCCCCCCCCAACGAAATGGTGTATCCGAGTCTGTCTGTCCTCTTCTGGTGATGGTGGTGGGGTACTCCCAGGAGTAGGGACTCTTCACATTATTTGAATCCATTTATAAAATATACAATGATAGCACGTTAGTCTGAAACAGAACGCTGTGCGCGATTTTACCTACAAAACTGAAATTACAGTTTGTCGTCCTGCGTACCAAAAATCTTAGAATCTACATTTTCCTTGCATGGGCCACCTTTGAATGCGACGAAATAGAACCGGTACCACGGTGAGTTTTTGTTTTAATCACTGAACAGCTATGAAACTACAATTTGGCCTTTATAGTAACTCTTTGTGTACGTAATGTCACCTATGTATTATGTATGTCATAATCCAACATTTTCAAGAACAGTCAGTGCAAAATTTATAGGATTGTACGCAAACCGATTATTAATTCTACATTTTTTATTACTATTTATTTTTAGTGCATCCCTTTTGTATTAGGGGCTCACTAAGCATGTTAGGAGCAGCACTAACAGAAAATTAAAATATATACACTACTAAAAAAAATAGGGGAGATATGACTAGTAAATCACACACACAACAAACAAACAATCAAACAAACAAACAAACAAACAAACGAAACAAAAGTAACAAAACGAACAACCCAAACGGAGGGAAGACCGGGTGAGAAGAAAAGAAAAAAGTTACGCTTCAAATGTAGTAGTCGAGTCAAAAGATCTAACCTCTAAACTATTCTATATTAGTTTTAACAACATCTGCTGTTTTATAAGTTATCTATTTGTTTACTTATAGATTCATTGGATCACGTTTCGTATTATATCCTATACATAAACATGGTAGTTCTTTCCCTTGTTTAAAATCTTGATATAAGTTCAATTCTCCATTGTTGAGTAAGAGTTCTTCTGCTCCTTTCATTAAGATCTGTCGATGTGTAGAATGGCTTTCACATGTTAAAAGAAAGTGTCGAAGTGTCTCATCAGCTTTTCCACACAAAGACATGTAAAGTTATCATTATAATTTTCCCATTTTCTCTTTTTTATAATGGTCTTGCCAAGGGAATATCATCTTGCAATTATTGTATTCAATTGTATTCAATGACTACAAGTCCGCACACGCGGAATATAGACGGTGTGAGGACTTACGGTGTCCAGGAAACCCGTGTTATTTTAGTTTTTACCCCTTTATATAAAATTGGCCAAACACGTCAATGTTATTGAGATTTTATTGTACTCTGATAGAAACATATTCCAATACATACATGTATCTCGGGAAAGAAGTGCTGACAGCCAAAAATCCCTACTCGACGACTGGACGGAAGGCTATAAATCCACAATACAACAAATTCTGTCGATTATATATATTCGGCTTGTGCCCGTACAGGGAAGTTTTGACTTCTGCAAATAGCAAGTGATGTTTATTTAAGATTTAGTTGGTAAAATACCGCAATATATTTTAATACGCAGCAAAATTATTCTCTAAAATATATAACCTCATTGTTATATTTCCTTTGTAGCCTATAATCCAGGCTATCGGGATTTTGAATTTTGTTGTCGGAATGGGGAAAGCAAAATTAATTTAAAATCCCTGGACTCCAAGCTACATGTAATATCCCTTGTTACAGTCTATGTACTGAACTTCTGGTGGTCTGAGGTTCGTTCAACGACTGCAAACCGGATCTACTTACGGATCTACAAACAAAATTAAGCAAACATAACATTCCTCAAGCGTTAACCAATTTGAAATGTGGCAAATACTGTACATTTTTGACAGCCACCTTTGGCAAAATGTCACTGTTTAGTGCTGTTTTTATTGGGTGTTTTTTTTTTTGTTTTTTTGTTTGTTTGTTGTTGTTTTTTGGGGGAGGGGTTATTTGTTATAGTAAATTAGGACCATTGCGTCGACTACTGTCAACATTTGATAGTATTGGTCCTATAAACCTAGATTTTTGGCGTAACTGGTCCTGTTCTGATATTAGAATACCAAAGTGGGTGTATTGCAATTCTAGCCTACCTGTACACTTCAAGCAAAAATTCAAAATGTCAACTAGGATAGCAGAATAGTGAAAATAGCGATAGTTGTTCAAGTCTAAGGATAGGGTATTTGCAAATCTGGACATGCTGTAATTAATGTGTATTTTATTTATTAATCTTTCGTATTACTGACACCATTTCAGTGCATTAGGAATGTGCTCCCAATGGAACCCGTTGACCTGTATGGATGACGAGATGCGATCATTCAGTGTCATTGTCGTGTTCATTAAATCTACCTGAAGTGTTGAAGGAATATTAAACACTACCGCAATATTTCAGCTATCCTAACTATAGTTTAGATTATTTAAATTTTCACTTCGATATCCTCCAAAATCACAACAACAAAATCAAAATGTCAGTTAGGATTGCTGAAATAGTGTAGTAGTGTTAGTGCTTCACGACTAGGCTAGTCTAGTTCCTATACAGTATCGTTACTATTTCCACCTCCACTCACAGTGTAGTCAAAGTCGTTACTAGACGTCATAAAGATGCATGAGATGAAATTTAAAATTCATCCCCATCCACCCAAACAGTCATTAACATCACATGATGTCTTTGTTAATAAATCTCAAAATTCTAACCAATAACACAGTCCCTCATAAACTTTATTGGGGCAGTTATGTAATGTCCAAATACGGTATATTTGTCAGCTCAGGATGCTACTGATACATTGTTTACATCACTATAACAGTTGGGGTTCACTGATTGGATGAACAACTTTTTGTGCTGATTGAGAGACTTTGACCAGACGTGGTTTAGATAGTAGTCAAATATTCACTTCGTAAGTTCGCAATAAGTATGAAAACTTCTAGCCAATAGGAAACCCTGATTTCCATGGCAGTGTAGCATACACTCAACATTGCCCTGACTAGACTGTACTTATCATTATACTAGTACGCAATTTCAGTTGTCTTGCCAAACTCATATTTCTTATTTCGTCCAGCTGATGAAACATCGAACATACAAGAAAACACAAAACAAGGGAGCAACGGCAATGTACACAGAAGTGAGTTGTGGCGCTTTAAAAACTAAATTTGTGATTTTGCCATGATTTTATTAGTCACTATATTGGTTCCATTAAAAAAGTGTTGCTAAACATAGATGAATAATTTGTACAAATACATAATATGTTGATTCTGAACTCTCACTAAAACAAATGGATGTAACTGTAAATCTCGTCTTAAATGTGAAAATGAAATAAACATAGAAGAGATACAATCCGAGAGACGTGAATAAATTCACATTCAAAATGAAATATAAACAAAGCAGGTTGAGATTAACTTATACAAATTACATCAAACTGTATAAAGTTTAAAAAATCTAGAGAAATGAAATCGAACAAAATTAAACATTCATAACTATGAAAATACATAAGGAATACATTTTCCATTAGTTCTAGATTATCTCAGTCTGACTGGTGTCGCTAAATTGTACCTCAGTCAATACGTATATCACTTTGGCCATTTGTACTGACTCAAATCGCCTTGTATTGTGCCCTCACCGGTTACTTAAAACTAAACCACTCAATACCAGCAACACCAGGTTTGGCATTGGGGCTAGTATTTTGGTGTGCCGAGATGAGGGCGCACCGTACAAGCAGTGAAGCCAGCCAGATCTAGACTATGAGAGCGTCTGTACTTATATAGGACCCTACCATACATTGTCTATGTTGATTTTAAATCTAGTTTGGTATGACAATGGTTGAAGGTTGCAGACAGTACAGAGTAAAATCTCAGGCTGATAAAAACGATCGAACTAACAAGGATATAATTAAAATGATGATAATTGAGTGTGATGAAATTTAAATGCCCAAGTGCCTGCCAGTTGTAAGTTTGTTACCTTTATGATTAATTTGATGTGCGCATGTGTAGCTGTTCATTTTTTTTTTGAAAACTACATTTATAAAATCAGTTATCATCCTCATTGAAAATATTTCACAGAAATTTATGAACCGCTGCCACATTACTAGTACTATAATATTTGACCATGAATGATTGGGTATATGTTCAGAATTGTAGATTTTCAAATATCCTATTCAACTCTCCTTTGATATAATAACTACTTTCTTATGCGGTTGTGTGAATTGTAATCCTTTGGCATGATGAATAGTTGAACCAAAGTCAGATGATACAGAGTTCGACGTCGAATTCTCATTACGAGAACGTTCTCCATATGCTACTGTACTTTTTGTGTTGTATCGACCGGACTGGGGATAGACGTATGAAGAAGGTTTCTTGGGAGAGGTTCCTTGTTGAACTTGTTTGTCTGGGTCGTCGTTCTCGTAACCCCCAATCATTGCTGCCACGTTGACGCCTTTAAGGGTTTCGTTATCACAAGTAGCTTTGTTACTACCACCGAAAACTGACACGATCTGTTTTACAGGCTGCTTCTTGGTTTTGTCACGTGACTGCGTTGTCACCAATTGCTGCCGTAAACTTACACTGACATTCGAGGAGGGAGGGTTTCTCCCTGCAGTATTTTGCACTTCGGGTTTTGAAATACTGATATTTGTGTTTCTATCGATATCGTTTCTTTCATTTTCCTTTTCTATGATCACTATTTTCTTGCTACTCGGAGCAGACACTTGTGATACCTTGGTATCCGGTAAATCGACCACATTTGCTGTTGCGGAATTCGACACATCGTTGTGCTTAGGAACATTGTCAGTTGGCGGCACTGTCTTCTTCCCTTCGTTCACCTGCCTATGGCGCCAGAAAACTGGTGTTGTGGGTTTTCTTGGTATCGCATTACTTACGCCATCACCTGTCTCGCGTTTAGCTTCAATACTGCCAATCATGTCGGCTACCCTGATTGTCTTGGGTCCAAAATTTCCAGTTGTATCATTTCCAGTCGTCATCTTCTTCGAAGACGCGGCAGCTGATGTACCCAATGTCTCACCTCCCTTGTTAATAAGTTTCATTTGCCTGGAAACTCCCCGATTTTCATCTTCCTCTGTCTCTTCATTGATTTGTGGGAGTGGATTGTTTCCCGGATGTTCCTCGCGATCTTTAATATCATCTTCAAGCAGGTTTCCATCTCCAATTTCAATGAAAGCTACCTTTTTGTTTTTTGGTCGAGTTTCAGGACTTGGAGGTGTTCGAGAACCATTCTTTAAAATGCCACATCGTGGATGTATATTTGAGTTGTCGTAGTCATTATGTTGGCCTGAGAGATCTGCAGACACTCTAGCGTTGGTGCTTAGTATCACAGAAACATCTACGTCATCCGGGTGTGTGGAATCATCTTGATTTTGTATGCCTTCCCTCCTGAGAAGGGATTGTGATTGGTGTGCATCTTTCAATATCTCCTTAGATTTTACCGTGTTTGCCAAATTCAGGTCACCATGGTTAGCATGGAGATACGACTGTTTGGAATCTTCAACAGTGTCGTAAATATTCTCATCGCTTGAATTTCCATCGTTTCCTAATCCATCGCCGTGTGTCTGCTTATTGCCCGACAGAGAGACTGGCTCTACGTAGAGCAGAGAGTCGTCTTCGGTCGGAATCGTTCTCGTGTCGTCTGGCTGACTACTGAAGTCAACTATCTCGGGAAGGGGTCGGTTCTGCATCTCAACTTCTCTCGACACTTTTATACTAGCGCTTACACTCCTCTTTCCTTTGTCCTTCTTATTTGTCGACTTTTTTCCATGCTTCACATCGACGAGTTCTGTTTTATTTGTGCCGTTGTCCTTTTTAACGTTCTTTTTGTTTGTCCTTGTGAAAAGTTTCGGTGTACGAAATATTGATCCAGGCGGATTTTTTGTATCATCGTTTCCGTCAATGACGTCATAGATATTGTCATCGCTTGTAGCAATCTTTGCAGTTTCAATTTCTTTATCAGTTTTGTCTCTATCAGTGACCGTAGAGGCTGTAGTTTTGTCAGAAGTACTGATATCAAAGTATTCGTTTTTCTCCTGTTTCAAGTCTTCCGCCAAATCTCCTTCCGCTGGTGTTTGTTCTTGGACCTCTAAGAGATGCATTGGTAGTGTGTCCACAAGCTGTGTCCTAGTATCATTGTTTACGCCATCACCTTTATCTAAATCGTCATAAGCTTGGGCTGTGCTTTCATTTACATCCAGGTCACTATATTCTGAGTCTGTTTGTGTATCAACGATGCCCATTTCTTGTTCTGCAACTTGTTGGGATGGATGAAGTGTCCCCTCAAAGTTGTTCTCTGTCTTATCGTCGTCCTCTTCTTTTGGAGTAGTGAGTAAGTCTCCTCCGGGAATAGAGTCTGGTTCATTTATACTTTCTGTTACAGGGTTATCGTTCTGAATACTTGTATCTGCTGAAACACTGAACGACTGCTGTTCTTCATGTTGGCTAATGTTACTGTCTACTGTATAACTCGCAGTGTCGTCCACAAGCTCGACATCCGGGTTCATCACACTCTCTGTATCCATTATAGTACTATGGACTGTTTGGTCTTGGTCGTTTTCAGTAGCATATGGTCGTGACTGCTTCTCTTCCTCTGGTTCTGTGACAACATCCCCATCTCGAACGGCTAGATTATCCCAGACGTCGAGGACATCTGGAAATAGTGCAGATGACGGTTTTGCCATTATTCCTTCATCAGCAATGACAATGTCGACGTCACCATGCTCTGATGTCACATTCTCACCAACCTCACCCCTTGAATCCGCTTCTCTTGATATGAGTGCATCTTGCTTATTGTCATTCGTTTCACTTTCGTCATCCTGTTGTTTACTTTCCTCATCTTCTAAGCACATGTTGTCTTCTAATGTCATTACAGATGAGGTCACGATTACTGATTCCACATTCTTTGCAGAAGAAGTTACAGACTCCTCTTTCTGTTTCAAAAGTTTTCCGATGTCATTTATCCCTTTCGTGTTAAGGTCAACTTCATCTTTAGTACTTTCCTTGGAAAAGCGGTCACCTTTGACTGTATCGCTAGTTTCCCCATCGCTTCTGTGTTGTCTGACTTCATAAACTGTTTCTACCTTTATGTCTTTATACTCAATTTCGCTTCCCTCCTCTAGGCGCGATCCTTCCTCTTGAGACGTTTTCTCTTTGTCATCAAAAGTCAATACATCTTGTTTAGAAACAAGTGTCCCTTCTTCAGGTTCTTTCTTATTTGACTTTGTTCTCTCATCATCAGTTATGCCAACCGACGGAGTTACATCACGGTCATCTTCAAAAGCACGGTTGTATCTGCTTTTGTCACCAATATCTTCATCCTCACAAGAGCTTTGTTTGGTCTTTTCTTTCTGTTGGGTACGGCTCGACTTTTCTTTCTTTTGGGTACTGCTCAACTTTTCTAATTCGTTTGTAGAAGATATATTGCCCTCTATGTCGACTTTTTGTATTGGCTCCCTGTCCTGCCGTTTGCGGCGTTTCAGGTAACAACAGAATATGAAGACACATATTAGTGACGTCACTAAAGCAGTAGCACCTACTGATATGATAATGATGATCAATATGTCGGTCTCTCCATTGGTGGAAAAGATTGCCATGGCGACAGAGTCGGTCTGCAATTTCGTCACTCAGTAGCAGAAAATATTTTCAACTGGTACAGACGACTTTGTTGAATGATGAAATCTGCAACGATAACAGAAATGTTTTGTAATCAGCAATATTTATTTTGGGGTCTTAAAATATTTTTTTTAAACTTTCCATACACGTTACATTGCATCCATTGTAACTTAGGAGAAGTGGAAGATGAAAAACACTGTGTCGTGATATGTAAACTATACGATGATCTCAGAAATGTTATGTTTCAATTAAATAGCGAAGAGAATGATTCTTTTGTAAATTCAAATTCTAATCAGAGTTTTATATTAATTATCAATAATTGTATTCGACAACTAGCAACATTTAATGAAAGTGCCTTCAGCAGAAGAAGAGAAAGATTAGTCGTCCGAAGATCGCATTCAAGCGTGAAACTCTGAGTAACGGCTCCGTACCATAACTTGTGTATTTTGTGTAATACAGCTCTACTTCTCAGTATTGAGCGCTTTTCCTTCAGTTTATGACTTACCTCTTACACTGAATTAGTATATATATATATATATATATATATATATATATATATATATATATATATATATATTTGCTTTGTTATGATAAAATGTAAATTATATCTTTACTAGACAACTGTACTCAGTTATTTGATGTACCGTCATTTTAATTTACTATAAAATTTTGAATCAGAGTGACTTAAAAGCCCGAAAGGGGTGGGTGAAAAATGCTTCATTTGATGTATTCCTACTGTAAAATGTCACAAGTCACTATGATAAATACAATGTAAACATCTAATATATTAGACTTGAGAGGGGGCTGCAAACAATGTCAACTATTTATCATGCTATATTGTCAAAAATATCAAAACATTGGACAAGAAAAACGAACCGACTATAAATAGAGAAATGCATGTTGACACTTGCATTGGGTAACTCAAGACATTGCTTGCAATAAGAAACATGAACCGAAAGGCTAAGTTCGAATTAGGAATACAATTGATTCTGACAGAGCTAGAGAAAGGGCTGGTCTATACTATAACAAAAAACACAGTCCTGTGTAGTCCTTATGGTTCTGCCGATAAAATACAATTTTACCTACACCTAATGCGACAGTGTTGGATAGTTGTTGATTGATGTGTTAGCTCCTAGGCAAAATTTCCGATAACATGAGTTCAGAAAATAGGGAGTTTGATGTGGTGTAAAAGAAGTAAATGATGTTAAAAGAGATTATAGGTAGACGAACACGTTCTGCAGACTGTACTGTTATAGTCTAAAAAGACCTGGTTTCTCTCTGGGATAAGATTTGTTTAAAGTGACCACATGATGCAAAGGCATGAAGGTGTACACGGAAATAGAAGTAAATTGTTACCATTTTACCTTTCTGCATACAAAAAAGTTGTTTAAGGACGGGGGCTTAAACTAGGGTCGGTAGGGTTATCAGAAACGCGCTATTTTTTTATTTGGCCCGTCACAGTACGACAGTTTGAAATGACAGGGATACTTAAGATGGTTGACTGTTAGGATTGTTTGATAAGCTAGAACACCTACAGTAACAATTGTTAAAAGAATAAAATTCGTGTGAGTACTGCGTTTTTGTGACTGACAGCAGCTGTGGTGGTTTGTCTGGATATTTCTCAACATGTATCGAGACAATTTTTCCACAAATACAGTCCCCAAAACGCACCTATTTTCAAAAAATACAGCAACAAATAAATTTCTTTCCTGTATATTCATAATACCATAGTCCAACATTAGGAGATAAAAATCTGTAATACTCTCTACAACGGTAGTTTCATAGGCGATCTATGAGCATATTACACTGTCCATGGTTGCATTAGTGAGACTAGCCAATACCTCAGATCACTTTGAACTGTGAATGTTTCCCCAGAAGTTTTACTTACCAAAATTTCCGACGACATTATTTCTTGGCTGAGACTATGCCGACCAGTTTCTTTGGCAAGTTACCCTGCAAAGGGAAAAACCCAGAACTGATTACATTTGAGTGGTGGGCTGAACAAACATTAATTTTAATATCTATACATTTATATAAGTGAAATAATCTTATCCCTGGATCTGACCACAGATGTAAGTTATATATACTCCTGGCTATCATAAGTATACAGTAAGTATTATTAGATTTTACTCCCCAACATTTGCCTTCGTTCAGCCAGGCAAAATACGAGTGACATAAAGGGCCTTGTTACTTCGAGTCGAATACGAAATGTGACAAAACCCTTATTTTGTGTCATCAGTATTTTCCAACCGAGTGAAAACAAAGTTTGGGTCAAAGGATGGGTTGGAATAAAACGTTTAGGCGTGAAAAAAAAATTGAACAAACAAACAAGTTGATCCAGAACAGAAGAATAATCCTGTTTAATCATTAAGACTCCGTTGATAAGATAACGCTGGGTAACACGAGAACCTAGGATTGAAACCCTGGTCTTTAATTAATTCATTTTTGTTGCAATGACCTGTGCCAGTCTATAACTCGCACCCTCTCAAACTCTGCTCTCAAACGTGTTTCGTCTAACAAATATTTGTACCAGCTAACAGGTGTAG
Source organism: Glandiceps talaboti (assembly GCF_964340395.1). Lineage (NCBI taxonomy): Eukaryota > Metazoa > Hemichordata > Enteropneusta > Spengelidae > Glandiceps > Glandiceps talaboti. The sequence continues at coordinate 6,897,673 of NC_135556.1, read as the reverse complement.
CAAATAGAGCCGCTAATTAGGGTAACAAAGATGATAAATAATTAATTAAATAGCGTGACAAATAAAGTTAATTTATTACATCAAGTCATATTGATTATAGATTTGATGGGGTACGGTGTACGTTTGGTTTGCATTTTGTTTGCATAACGATGGCATGTTTACATGCACTCTTAATTCGATCGCAATTGTTTTTAGAGTTTACAAATGGGGAAACTAAACAGGGAATGGGGGTCTGGTGTATTTGATATTCTGATAAGTCAGTGGCAAATTTAAATCCGCGCTATGTCTGAACTCTGGGGTCCTTAATTTGGCGTGAAATATTTTCTTTATCACAAATTCAAACACCAGTAATTACAAATAGTTTACTATTAAATTAGTTTAAATTAAATTAGTGTAACAGGTTTTTTTTTTTAGGTTTTATCAACTAACATAGATAGATACAAAGAAAAACGGGTAAACTTTCTTTGGTAAACCATACGATGAATTACTATGTACACGTGTGTCTAGTAGTAGCACAAACGACACCATTGTATTTAAATATAAAAAAACCTATTTTTTATGCTTGTTTCTATCCTCGGTCACATTTTATTGACCACCCCCCCCCCCCCGGTTGGATTTCCCTATCAAGTTTGACAACTTGAAAGCGTCTCCTATGTCGATCCAGATAACCAAGTCTCTGGCCATGATTTTGACGAATAGCATTAATCATACACAAACCTGTGATTATATAAATAAAATAAAACTAATGTTGTTTTTTATCATAAACTTTCCACCTTTGGTAACTGATTCGATTCAAACACGTCAGTAGTCAAATATTGCTGCCCACGTACAATTACAGCATCAGAATGTTGTTTGACCGATCAATTTTGTCAATTTTTAAGGACTTGTTACACGAAGGTCGGGCATTGTTCACTCTGTGTGACTGTAACACAGTTGGTTTTCATTGCTTATCAAAACCATTTCAAAGGTTGTCTTTCAAAGAAGTTTGATCGATAAGAAGAGACAAAGTCCTCGGTTACTTTACATTGAGAGTTGGGATCGATAGTGTAATAAAAGCAGTAACCTAGGGAGTTCTTCTTTATGATGCCAAATATTCCTTTGAGAAATGGCCGTGGACGTATCATGTGATGTGATCTATGATGTTAATAATATAACAAATATTGACATTACAAAGTATTTGCTTTGTTTTGGCATTACACATTCAAAAATCATACCAGTATAAAGTCACATATGATGCAAAAAATTCGATAAAGGTATAATTTGTTGGTTTTTACCGGCCGGTCTTTAAACTAACCTCGCTATCTCAAAAACATCAACAAATAGTTAAGTGAAATCTAACCCTCAATATGAGCTTGGTTCTAATTGATCTGATAACGTGAAATTTTGCTCTCCCCTCTTCAAATTTTACGGGCTATTATGATGTGAACCACGCCATCTAGATTTAATGTCCCCGGCACCATGTAACATGTACACAGTTTTCTGACAAGGCAGCAATAAAAACAATCTTATTTCTTAAATTACTTTTCTTTGGTGTATTTCATTGTAGACCTGGATCGTACAAATTATTTCTATTCTTGAATTGATGTTAGATTTTGGTTCAGAACAAAGTATATACAAAAGAAATCCATAAAAAAGAGTATTATGGTGTTTTGTATGTCAAATTTCTACTGCCTAAGTTTTGCGTTAACTTGAATGACTTGGTCTGTTTCCTGAGGCCTTTGCATGCTGCATAGAAACTGTGTGGTGACCCGAAGTCATTCAAGCGTGGAAACGTGACCTTTTGATCAACAACTATTAACGTCTCGAGTTGATTCTTTCCATCGACAAATGTCAACGCACTCCGTGTTTTTTACACCACTTCAGTGAACGGAACACGGTGACTTGGTCAGTTCTTTTTGACTGGAAAGTCGGGTCTTTGGCCAGCTGTGTAGCCTGAACTGCTGAGTTTTTGTATGAAAATGGCGATTGTCTGTATGGTAGACTCCATTTTAACGTTTACGTGTATTACTTTAAATGGACCCATATATACAGTGCGGGACTCCACCACTCGTGACGTCCAGACTCGATAGAAATAAAAAGAGGGTCATGCCCAAAAAATATCAACAGGCGTGGCCATGACAGTTACGAATTCAAAGGCGAAGAAAATCAGGTCGGAAGACTTGTTGAAATAAATAGTCAATAGCTATCCGTAAAAGGTTTACACTTTCACTCACCTTGTGAACGTTAAATGATCTTATAGCCCTTCCAAACTGGAACCAATCGTTGAAAGACGTGATTATGATAAAATACTCACCTCAAATCCCTCTAAAAGAGTGTTAATCCAGAGAATGATTTGATCAAACATTAAAATATACGGGTAAATGCCACAGTTGGTTGTTTTTCATGGCATCTAGTGTGTATATAGTTCTTCCATTGTGTACATTGTTTATGCTGGCTGTATAGTATTCATCTCGACACAATATAGGTTTCTTCGCTTTACCGTGTACTACTTCGATCCGTGCTTGTACGTGCCATACACGGTGTCCTAATAGGCTGATACCAAAATGGTCGAGGTGAAGAAACCCGGAAAAACTTAAACTCACGTCAAAAATATCCAACAAAGTAACTGGCAGGCGACGACATCTACAGGTTTAGGAACTTGACGATTTATGTCAGATTGACCAGTTCGTCACCCCATCCATACAAGGTGAACAAATACACATTGTGACAGACAAATAAAAGACAGGGTGTGTCTGTCTACCAGTATCTCGTAGTTATCAAGATCTGAACCTATCTACAATACACAACATTTCATATTGTTCCGATAGTGGTGCCATAACCATAACAGCCTTCACCCACCCTTTCATAATCAAATTATTGGATTGTTCAATGTTATGGCATACCTGTGCGATGCAAATATCGATGGCAAAATTCCCACGAGTGGTGATCCTCGTGTTGCAGCATATGGCATTGAATCCACGCTGTCCTGTACTGTGCTGTGTTTTAGGTTAGATGTATACAATACTGTAACAATAGTGTACTGTACGTACTGTACTGCAATGTACTGTGTGGTGTGATGTGATGTGATGTGATGTGATGTGATGTGATGTGGTGTGGTGTGGTGTGGTGTGGTGTGGTGTGGTGTGGTGTGATCTGATCTGATCTGATCTGATATGGTTTGGAAATGTGTGATGTGGTGCGGCTGGTGATGTTATGTGAGTTTGTATGGTACGGTATGGTGTGGTATGGTATGGTATGGTATGGTATGGTATGGTGTGGTGTGGTATGGTATAGTGTGGTGTGGTGTGGTGTGGTGTGATGTGGTGTGGTGTGCTGTGCTGTGCTGTGCTGTGCTGTGGTGTATAAGCCACTGTAATTGTAGAGTGGTATAGTATGTCCGCTATATAAGGCATGGTACTGTGGCATAAAACTATAAGGTAGGGTAGAGTCTAATACACCATGATATTTTTCTGATGTGTTAATTGTATTATATTGGAATGGTTTGTATTGGGACACTAAAACCAACTGTACAATATGAGATAATATACTAATTTGATTTTTACACATTCTGGTATGTGCAGTAAGTCGTTATCTGGTTTTCCAGAGTGACAACAAACAGAGAACCGGGAAAATATGAAGGAAGCAGATTGATTTACCAATTTGCAATTCACGTTGAACTGAAAGATATGCATATTTCGTTTCAATACATCAAGTTCGTTTTCGAACGTTCATGTCTGGATCAAAGAAAATTAGACGATGTTGCCAGGAACCACAAAGTCCTGGTACACCTATGGGCATTCAAATTGTAAGTCGTGGACACATACGGATACTGCTCCTTTCATGTTAGTGTTCACTGGCTCTGTTTGATACAAACATGTATAAATAAGAAACTGGGCATGCTACACTTTAAGATAGCAAGATTGAATGAATACACTTTCTTGCCACATTTTGTCTAAGAAATCAACTAAATGTACCACACACTAGAGATATCAAATCCAGACAGAGAAACATTGGCGCCCTCGTGTCTTCTGTGTCTAGTTGCAGTACATTTAATATAAACGGTTTATTTAATTTGGGCAAAATGTAGCAAGAAAGTGCGATCTTGCTATCGTAAAGTGTAGCTAGTGCAGTTTCTTATCGATTTCTCACTATTTCTGTATGGTTGTATCAAACAGAGCCAGTGAACACTCACATGAAAGGGGCTGTATACCGACCCCCACTTTTATCAGACCATGGTTTGGTTTGTATGAAGTTACATAAATTGACCGATTCTAAATGTTGTTTTTTTCATTATAGTACTTCTTTATTCAAATGAAGCTATATTACATATCAATATTAACTCTGAAAGATAATATACTAAATAGACTATGATGATTATCGTTACAAATTGTATAATTAAGAGAATGAAATTGACAATACTTAAAGCTCTTCTAGCTGCAACTTGGATATTTCTTGTCATCAAGTAACCACATAATATTCATATATTCACTAATAATTGGTCAGTTACTTATCAAAAGACACTGTATCTGTTAATTTGTGGTCAATATTATACATAGATGGTGTAGCAACGAGTTTAAGCTTGATTTTGAATCTGTCGCCATGTTGAAGTTGCACTAATTTGTAACTATAGTATCATTTTTCGCCATAATGTATTCACTAAAAAGCATTAAAATATCAATAATCGGACATTAAGCATGTAAATCAGTAGTCGATCTTATCCATTATTTGTGTTGCAATAACAGGTTTAAATCATGATCGCCGTTGAGGGCGCTGTTTTTTTGGGGCGGACCCAAAAAATCAATTAGATTTAATTTATCATGTATACAGCTACAAAAAAAAATATGTTCATCTATGGGTGATTCAGTACTGTTCAGGGTGTATGACATTACGAGGTAGTTATTGTAGCTAACGAAACATTTTCAAAAACTTTGTGCAGTTGCAACTATTGCAGTTTTAACAAAACTAGTACTGAGTAACATTCTTATAAAATCTATGAGTTATTATGTACTAGAAATGTAACTGATACCCACAAAAATAAGTTGATTAGCTGAGAGCTTTCAACTGTAAACTGCAAGTCTTGTAAATTTTTACCAAAACATTGAATTTTCACCATTGTATTGTTATATCTAATAACATACATTTGAAAATTGATATGATATTTTTTTTTCATTTTTAAAGACACGCAATACTGTGCAGATTTCCAACATTCGCTTAGTAATGTCGAAATATAATTGAAATATATGTAAAACAGTCAATTTCATACGATATCGCCGTATCAATGCATCAGAAGTCAAAGACGTCAGTGGTAACAATATTTTAATATTGCTCGAACTTTCTTTTGATTTGGAATGAGTAGGAAAGTGTTGTACTTATATCTTCACATGATATAACATTGAATATTAACCCACGTGTGACACATAAAGTTATAATTTTGGCGATGTGAAATTAACTAATATTTAGAAAACATGTATGTATCAAAGGTAACCATGGAGCTTGACCTGAGATGTATCCATGACGACGACATTTAAAGGGGCACAAGCTGAGTTTCTACGTTTTAGGAGTAAAATTTTCAAAAGGCACTCGTAGTATTCTACGTACTGAAACGTACGTTAACCATCACTTGGAACTGACTGAACTCCAACTTATTATCAAATATGAGCCAATGACGTAATTTTACAGCGTATGAAAAAATATCGTGGACATTCCTATTATGCAGTCAACTATTCTAACAATGCCAGAAGACAATTGTAATGATGTAGAAGGCATATATACATCGCAATTAACAATGTACTAGAGGAGAGGGTGAATTGAGACTCTAAGTAAGTATTGTCACCTGAGGAAAACAAAGTTATAGACTTAGCTTGTGCCACTTTTTTTCCTTTGTGCCGTTTCGACTTCAAAGTTCACGATCACCGAGTTTTCTAAATGTTTTGACACGGTCATGTGATAGCAAGTTGTAATACACATTAGTACTGGTTAGTTCGACAATTTTGAATATTAACATTGTTTATTGCTATTTGAAAGACAGTGGGCTAAACGTACTAATACTATGGTATAACACATTCACAGAAACGGATTAAAATGACAGTCTTTCAATATCCTCCCGTTGGGTTTACTTCAAGTGTGTTCGGGTATTTCCGGCCACATCTGCCATGACAACATCGATTGGATGTCCGACTAGATTAGCACCCAAGCGGGTCTTTTCTACTATCATTACTTCATATACTTATATTGTAAAGTTATGCATTAGTTAAAATCGTCTGTTGTAATTTAAAAAGTCTCAATCTGGGGCTTTCTTGGATAATGCAATTATTATATATAAAACCTGATGAAGGCCATATACAGCCTGAGTATAACTATATGCTTATTTTATCTTCATTGAACGGTCGAAACATTACAATTGCGTTACTGAAATCATAATTATATGGGTTTTGTTACTATACAAACATACTAGTCAACTAAGTCTGTTTCCTTTCGCGGATCCAGAGGAGGGGGAGGGGGGGGGGTATTCCTCAAATTCCAGGCGGGGTTGTGCTGCCGAGAACACCAGTCCTACAAATATGTAAATTGTTGTTTTTCCGGTCAAATCCAATCTGATTAAAATTCGATGTAGTGGACGGCTATTTAGTCACTTTTAGCATTTCTACCTTGGGATGGGGTTGCTTGAATTGTCTTGCTGTATCATGTTCACAGTTTTGGTCAAAGTCATGTGCTCCTAGTACGGTGCGTCAACCAATCCTAGTACGGTGCGTCAACCAAGACCAAAACGTAAATTTGTAATACAAAAGACAATTCAAGCAAAAGAACAAAGACAATACTAATAGTGAATAAATAGCTGTCCACTACATTGGATTTTAATCAGAATGGGATTAGGGATGTCGTTGGTGGCGCAATATGGTGACCTCAAAGTGGTCATGTGGATGAGGATTGCGTATTTATGTTGTAATTTTAATATATAAAACAAGTTTATCACGGCTTCCTTCTTGAAAAATCTATGTGAAATCACATATGCTAAGTCCTTGTTTGTAACTCATTACATTGCAAAAGGCATAATAAACGTGTAAATTTTTTGTTATTGTACGTTCAATAACAAACTCTAAACACGTTGGGTTATTTTTTTAGTTTTTTGCCATGTATTAAGACAAACACAGACTTAGTCTAAGTTGTTTTATATTGATTTTTTCAAGGAGGAAGTCAGATGAAAATGTTTTATGAATTTTATGATTTTTGTTTGAGCGTGATTCATTAAGGTGTGGAAACATACCTATATATGGAATCCCACCAACCCCGAGTAGTTCTCAGTATAGTCGGTATACAGCAACGCTTACAAGCCAAGTTTGATTTAGTTGTGAAAATCAGTTTTCTGTAAGAGCTATGTAGCTATAGAAAAAACGGTTTGTCCTGAACAAAAGAACTGTTCTCTGTAATCATTTGGGTGACACTGATAAGATAACACTAATGCAAGAACCTGGGATTGAATCCTATGCCTTTAACGTGTACTACCTCAGACGGGTTGACACTAAGAAATCGATGTGGTAACATCTTTGGAAGCTTCAAAGAATCTGACGAGTTTAAATTTTTTTCCCATTGATCGACGTACGCGATGTCGTCTTTTACTTAGAGTCTACATATTGACTACGAATCAGACAGGGTTTCCATCTCCCTTGTATATTTTGACTTGTCGTTCTTCATCCATCTTTTTGTAGTCAGTAATGAGTGACATCACGTTAACACTTTGTATTTCACCCTTGTCAATACTTTTCTTTGTGTTGTCACGAGTCTCCTCTGTGAATATTGAGGGGTGCTTAAGTTTACGAGGAGCAGGTATTGCTGGTTTCTGAACGGTTTGTTCGTCATTATCCCCAACACGGGCTTTCTTTGGGATAACGATATTTTTGATGGCGGGGTTGTCGTCAGCATAATCGTACAGATCTTCGTACACGTCGTTAGCAGTCGTTGGCTCATCGCTGGGGCTAGGTACGGGCTCTATATATACGGACTCCTCGATTGCTGATTCATTCACGTACAGAGGAGTGTATACTTTATCCTGTAAGGGGGGCGGGATAATTACAGAGGAGGGGCGCTTGTGCACAGGCGCAGTGACGTTCTTGTACTCTGGCATAGACTTCCTCTTTTCACTTTTCTTAAGATCACGTTTTTCATCGACTGCATCTATTTTTTGCTTTTGCTTTTTCTTGTCATCACTCAAAACTGCTTTCTTTTCCTTTTTCTGGAGATCTTTCTTGTCTGATTTATTATCTTCCTTCTTCAGATTCTTCTTCGTCACATTAGCAGACATTTCGTCTCCTGGTAACGATTGACGTTTTATCATTTCCGTCGGTACATCTTGGTGTGCTGCTGGTGATTCATCGTCGTCTATATTATCGTAAATAGCGCCATCTACGTCATCATCCATAGTTGCGTCAGCAACATTTGCTTCTGCCTTACCTTTATCGACCACGTCACTTGACACCATTGTATCTTTATCACTGTCCTTTCTTTTTTTGTTCTCATTTTTGTCTTTCTTTTTCGTCGTTTTCACGTCACCTTTTTCGTCACTATTGATTTGTTTCTTGTCTTTTTTCTCATTCAAATCGCCTACACTCTTAGGACGTTTGGCGGGTTTTGTAGTCTCTCCACTGGGCTTGGCTTCTATTCTCGTTTGCGTTATACTAGTGTCCTGTTCTTTAGCCGTTGCTTGATTGGTTTCTTCAACTAGTACTTTTGGACTTATGGGAACTACATAGTCATCATCGGTAGTGACAACTATGCTGTTAGTTTGGCCAACAACATTGTCAACTTGAGGTTTTATCAACTCCTTCTTATCTGAGGCTACCGGTTCATTCGTCGGCGCTACAATCACACCCTCGACAGTCTCCGAAGTACTGTCGTCTTTTTCACGTTGCTTCTGTCGTTTTACTTTTAGGTACAAATAGAAGACGATAATACAAATCAATGCAGTTACGACCAATGTCAGGAAAAATGTAACACCGATAGCTATTCCAAGCTTGCAATCATCACGTGGAATGCATGGGCAACATGTATCTGTTTTCGCCGTTGTTCCTGCCATGGTTGTTGCCATGGTTGTGATGGAAGGCGTCAGTGAAGTGGAGGCCTGGCTTAGAGAGCTCATTATGCTTGTATTATGAGTCCCGCTGTCGAAGTATACAACACTTTCGCTAAGTCCGGCAGTAGACAGTCTTTCTATGTAAACCTGTATATATTTAGAGAGGTGAAAGTTAGTCCATTTTTTGTAGAAAAAAAAAGAAGAAAAAAAAGATAAAAGTGTTTTCTCAATTTAAAAAGAAAGCGGTAGCTAGCTGCGTCGTTATACTGATTGTTATTGATACACATGTATGTGATCATGGACACTACGTATAGGGTCTATGATATGACCAAGATAAAACAAAAACACGAAAACAAACTATAACGAAACATACATACATACATACATACATACATACATACATACATACATACATACATACATACATACATACATACATACATACACACACACACACACACCTACCTACCTACCTACCTACATACATACATATTTTACATACATACATGCATACACGCATACACATACATACATACATACATACATACATACATACATACATAGTACATACATACATACATACATACATACATACATACATACATGCATGCATACACGCATACACATACATACATACATACATACATACATACATACATACATACATACATACATACATACATACATACATACATACATACATACATACATGCATACATGCATACACGCATACACATACATACATACATACATACATACATACATACATACATACATACATACATACATACATACATACATACATACATACATACATACGTGTAGTCGGTTTTGTAATTTCTTTTAAATTAACGCTGTTACAACACTCAGACTGCTACTGTAGAAAATACATCGTCATCTGCGGTCTCTCGGCTCAAAGTGAGCTATCAGTGGTGAGGAGCAGATCCGAGACCAAGAGTTATTTGAGGTTATTGTAAAACCACTAGAAATATCATAACATTTGTTGCTACGGCAATATCACGTAACTGACTACTTGAGGCCAAGTCATGCATGACAAAAGTGCAACTCCCCACTTCTCTTTTATTGGTTCGGCCATTCTTAAACTTGCAGACATAAAAATTTACGAAGGAAACGGTTTTATGTTCATTCTGAAATATTCTAGAAAAATACCACGCCAGGACTCAAGAAAGCAACAAAAGAAAACCATATGGAGTCTCCCCGCAACTCTTCATGGTAAGAAGTAAGCTAGGCATGTGAACTTTAGTGCCAATAGCGACAACTGAAAGTTTCGTGTACACTCTCGAAGTCATGTATAGTTCGAAGTTCTTACCTTTTGGTCACTATTTTCATCTGTCTATGATAATCTAACTTTCCACCGTTGATGTATGCTTACTGAAAGCATAGATCGTGGAGGGAATCAGGTTAGGCTGGTCTATTTGCTTGTCGTACGCCAGAGTTTCTCTCTCCCCTTCCAGAAATACACTACGCCCTACTATATAAATGTAACCCTTGATGCTGTTTCCGTCTATCGCTCTGTGTTTGTTATAGTAGTTGACAAAGTCAGTTCTTTTGTACGTCTGAGGTTACTTTTTGAATAACAAACAGGTAGCCATTCACTTGTTGTCAGATATACGTGATGGAATGTCAGGCACGCGGAAACTACTGGTGACGCACTAGATGTTCACACTATACGTGTAAAAGGATCAGTACATGGTGTAAGCAAGTACGTAAGGCTCTGGTATACGTAGTTATGCGCTCTACCAGATAGCATTTAAAATATTTGTTTTTGTCGACATTGGTATGTTTACACGACGTCATCTGCTTCAATTTCCTTTTATTGTTGTTGTTGTTGTTGTTGTTGTTGTTGTTGCTGTTGTTGTTTTGTTATTAATGTTGTTGTTGTTGTTGTTATTGCTGTTGTTGTTGTTGTTGTTGTTGTTGTTGTTGTTGTTGTTGCTGCTGCTGCTGCTGCTGCTGTTGCTGCTGCTGCTGTCGTTAATTGTGTTGCTATCGTTTAGTTACTGCTTTTCCTCGGCTCGTGGTAGAATTAAACCTAATAACAACTCGAATTAAAGCCACACATGTTCATGCATAAGCACAGAATACAAGGGGCCAAAACAAAAACTAGTTAGAGAGAGATATATACATTATATCATCGGGGCACTGATCTCATAGTGACCGACGGCACAACGCACAGTATAGTCTGCATTAATGTGCAGTAGTACCTATGTCAAGATCTCACACAGTTTATATACTAGTATACAGTTGTTTCCGTTAATGATCGAACGATAATATCGAGTGCCTCGTGAAATATTGTGTGATCGTATGATATGATTAGACGTACAGCACTGTGTAGTATTCTTTTCAATTAAAGTAACACAAGCTATGAATTTATAACCTGTTTTATTCAGGTGAATATACTGACAGACACCTCAATTAAACTATGCTAGTACCGTGTTAACGTTTCTATAACATTGCAATTGTCTTCTGGCATTGTTAGAACAGTTGATTGGCTAGCATAGTCAGTAGAGATTTCCTCTATACTTTACGTATGATAAATTACGTCATCGATTGTCTATAAGTTACGTTTATTGATACTAGATTTGAGTCAATTGAAAATGACGGTTAAGAATGCTTATGGTAAGGTCTAAAAAAAATTGTTTGATTCCGGTTACCCGACCCCACCTAGTTTTTCACTGCCTACCCCAATTGTTTTACGTATTCGAGAAATAATTATCTAAAATAGTGGATGCAAAAACTGACATCAAGTTAAAAAGACAATATAAAACTGTTCCTCCAATCTGTAATGGCTGTAGATCTGATGAGAAGAAACCAATAACACAGAGACCATATGGAAAACAACTGAAAACATAACTACCTGAATTTTTTTTTTTAAATATAAAATAAAAAATCTGACTACCCCGCCTATTCTAAAATTGAATCCGAACCACATATATTTTTTTTATTATGCCTAAGTAGACTCAGCTTGTGTCCCTTTAACTTGCCGAAGAAAGGTAAGACAAAATAAACTTTGAACAGTAGGCCAGTAACTTTCACTGCGATAGAATGAATTTCAGAGTATTTTATTTAAAAGAGTGTATCCTATAGCATCACCAGTTACATTAGTTTTAATTGGATGTGTAACCCCAATCCGAGGGGAGGGGGTTCTGTGTCAACTTCATGGGTAACCGTACATGGAGGCTTCGCTTCGCATAGGTTTTCAGATCCAAAGTGTTGCTATTATTTTGTTCAATAGACAAGTTCAGCTGTAGAAATTCTAATGGCTTAGTGGGTTATGGTAATACAGTCATGTACTTTTGAAAAGAGCAAACAAAAAATAAAAAGTACTAGATCAAATAAAACATGGTGGTACAATTGTGAAGACCAATAGGTTTTAATATGGTAACTAGGACCTAAAAAATAATTGTGAGGTAGGTAGATTTTTATTTTTATTTAATTTTTTTTAATCATGCGTGAGTGTCTAGTTCAGGTAGTTATGTTTTCCTTTGTTTGCCATATGGTCTCTGTGTTATTGTTGTCTTCGAATTCCCATCAGATGTACATCCAGTATAGCTTGCAAGAACACGTTTCTATTGTTTAGTTTTTGTTTTTTTGTAAAAGTTGATGTCAGTTTCTGCCCCCACTATTTCTCGCGAGACTTCACAATTTTCGTGATTTTTTTTTTTTTCAAGAATAGGTAAATAAAGGGTTTAACTTGGTGGGGTGGGGTAACCGGTCTGAGGTTAACTCGTATGAAAAGATTTCATCCACATGCTACCCAAATAACTGTATTACATGACAAATTATGGATTCATCTTTCTTTCTCTTTGCATGCGAAAAAAAGAGAGAGTAAAAAACGGGTAGTAATAGGCCTTTCCAAAATTTGCCATGGTGGCGCTCTACTTCCTGTCTGTGAGTACCTTTGGGGTATACATGGTATAGGTTACTCAGTTAATCATAGATCACTGCTGCTTTACTCGATGTCGGAACAATCCGAAAAACATCCCTGCGCTCTTAAGAAACGGTACTATGAGGTGATGATACCCCCAATTTGAGCGAGGGCGCTGTATTCTCAATTTCCTGTTCCTGTTTGCAGTCTGGAATGGCAGCTATGCTAACTTGTTGTGTTTGTTAATCTGTCATAGTGGACGACTCGGAGATAAAAAATTCTGATCAGTGTTCAGTACATGTACTTATAAAAAGATGATAGAGGACAAAAACGTATAGAAATTATTATTATTAGACTTTATTTAAACTCGATAGACTGTTGAGCCAAAGTGTCGAGATAAAAATATACAATATATACATTAAAATCACCAAGAAGTAAAAATACAAAAGAATAAAACGAATAGAATAGGCTGTAAAATGGCCAAAGCCAGAAGAACAACAACAACGACTACAAAACTAACGATTTTCTAAAAGATGACATTTACATTAATGTTTAAAAGACTGAAGAGTTGTGAAGGATTTGACATCAATACTTAAATCATTCCATATTTTAACATATATCTAAAACTCTTCGTAAAAATCTGTGTTCTGTGTTTTGGAATGTATAGTTCATCTCTGGCTGCAGCACGTGTATTACGAGTATGCACTTCTTGAATACTTCTAAACTCATTGAGATAATTTGGAGCCAGGCTATTCTGGACTTTGTACATTAAAACGGCTTCATTGTAAATGATTCGTTTTCTAAAAGGAAACCATTGTAGAGACTCAAATAAAACATGGCTTGGTGTATTGAAATCAGAGTCTAAGAGTACTCTTGCAACAGCTTTCTGTAGTCTTTCAATACGGAGTAAAAGTGTATTGGAACAATGTCCCCATACGTTGGAAAAATAGTCAAAGTGGGGTAGTATAAAACAATTGTAAAAAGCAATCTTTGCTCTCTGAGTTAAAAAAGTTCTAATAGGTTTGAGGTGATGTAATTTGAAAGCCACTTTACTACATACAGTGTTCACTTGCTTTTCATTTGAAATACATTCTAGCTTATTACTGCCACATGTAACATTGATACAATTATTCATTCTCGCTTTTTTTCTGAGATGTTCCTATGACCAACACCTTGGTTTTCTGCAAATTTAAACACATGCTATTACCTTCACACCATTATGTGATTAATTTTATATCATGGTTGAGTTTGGATTCAATTTCGTTAATATCAGGACTAATAGCCTGTGCTGTAGTATCGTCACACATTTGTCTTTTCAGAGATTAGTGGGAGGTCGTTGATAAAAAGCAGAAAAAAAACAGCGGCCCTAAAATCGACCCCTGTGGCACACCAACAGAAACAGGAAGAGGATCGCTTATGATCCCAAATAGACTGATACCTGTTCTGAAGATATGAAAAAGAGCAAAGTCTTCTCTGAACAGCCATACATTTTTAACTTCTGTAATAAAGTATCATGTTAACAAGGTCAAAAGCCTTTCTGAAATCTAGAAATAAAACACCTATTAGGTTTCCTTTAGCAATATCTTCATACCATGAATTAGTTGTATTTGTGAGGGCTGTTTGACATGAGTGAAACTTACGAAAACCAGATTGATTATTCAATAATAAGTTATAGTAAGTCAAAAAATTATAAAAATGCATATGAACATGTCCTTCTTAATAACTTCGACATAACTGGCAAGACTGAAATCGGTCTGTAGTTTGAAACAGTGTCTCAACTGTGACCCTTTTTCGAACAATGGTGTTACCTTAGCACGTAGATTTCCACTAATCAGGAAATGACCCGGATGTGAATGCGTAATTAAACAAAGTCGTGAGACTCGGTGTTAATTGGCTTGCGCCAATCTTCAAAAACCTCGCACTGATATCATCATCTAAACCAGGTGATTTTTTGCAGTCAAGATTGTTAAAAACTTTAAAAATGTCCGATTCATGTAACTGAGGTATGTCAAATTTGATATCATCTGGCAGATTCATTGATATAAAATCATTTAATTTGTCCGTAATACCATCACTTTTATGATTTGCTTCTTTGATATATTCAGCAGATACATTAGTGAAAACACTATTAAATAGACATTTATAGAAGCATTTGGGGTAATTTGTCATTCGTGCAATTAATATAAACAAGTATCCAAAAAACTTAAGACTGACACTACTTTAACCACACAGTGAAGAATCTGTCGGTCTCCCAAAATATTTACCACACATTAATTAACCTTTCGTAATAAGAGGAGGGATTTAAGTACCAAATATGCTTTCTTGAAATGTAAAACTTTGTCCCCACTGAGTTGTCAGGGAAAACCACAATTCATACATGCCTAGCTTAATTGTTGTCATTTTCGAGAATCTGAAGAAAGTATATATCATTTCAGAGTTATAGTAATTATCGATTTTGAAGTCGTTGAGATTGGATTTCTGATATTATAGTGACTTCGGAATATGTGACAGGATTCGGGTTTTTTTCTATTTTTCTCAGACTTGGCATATTTTTGTTCACGGCATATCATTTTGATGGTAGAGATATACCATGTGTCCTGGGTGTATATAAATAGATGTCCATTATTTCTCGAGTTTATTTGCCTCACTACTTTACACTTTAATCATTTAATCTTGACTTCACTCAATGCGATTTCTCTGATCTCATAGTAGTAGTTTTTCTGGGGTATCTTTTTAACCAAGACGACGTTTTGTAGTTGAGACTCAGAACCATTTGATTATGTTCTTTTTTCAAATTTTCAATAGCTCCACGGTTCAATCACATCTAGACATTTTCATACAACTCCCCTGGTTCATCGCTAGTCTCATAATTACTGCCCACCATCGCGTCAACATCTCCTAATTTTATTTGATCATCATTTGCGTACAGTTGACCTTCCTCTTCTAATACTTCGGCTGACATTGTCGGAGATTTCGATTCCTTCCCGTCAGAGTTTTGTGGTGCGGATTCTCCACCAGTGTCGTTGGGGAGGTCCTCGGAAAATTTGTCGGCGTTTCCGGGATAATCGTCTGGGTAATCATAAATTTCGCCGTCATCCTCGTTTTTGTTTTCACGTGGTGTAATTGGTACTTGGTACTCCTCTCCATCTTCCTCAGCCATCGCATCAGCGTGACTCAAGGCTGTATATTCAGCTTGTTCTTCGGACTGTAGTTTGAGACTACCCATAAAGAGTGCAGAGTAAGGACGGTTCGTTCTTGTCTCAGTTGTATTGCTGTACTCCGGTAGTGGACGGCTCTGTACCCGGCCCTTGTCGTACGTTATTGTATTCTCACTGGATTCGAGCTCATCAGAATCTTGTTTCAACTTATCTTTCTTTTTCTCTCGCTTTTTCTTTTTTCTACCTGTCTTTTCCTTGTCGGATGTTTTCACATCTTCTTTCGAATCTTTTGCACTGTCTTCAGATGTAAGTCCATCAGGCACAGTCGGTGGTTCTTCCTTCACAACACCGCTGTCATCAGCATCAACATCATCATAAATTTCATCATCGTTATTATCATCTTTCATATTCTCGTCATCTACACTTGTGGATTTTTTGTCTTTGCTTTTTGCGAACATTTTCCGCCCTTTCAAGCCAAGTCGACTTAATATGGCATTTTTCTTTTTCTCTTCTGGTTTGTCTTCCATCTTAGTTTTTGACTCCGAGTCACGTTCAACGTCCATATTCTCATCAGCGTCAACATCCTCATATATCAAACCATCATCATCATCATCAGCTACTGCTGGAGTTTTATCCTCCTTCTCATTATCTTTGTCTGACGCTTTCTTTCTTTTGAAAACATTGAATCGAAATGGTTTACCAGTTTTCGTTTTGCCGTTGGTTTGTCCTGTTTTTTGTCCATCAACACTGGATTTAGCACCCTTTTCAACGTTTCCCTTATCAGCTGTGTTGTCTATCTCGTTTCTAGACCCTGTCTTGTTCTTGTTGTCATCATAATTAACATCTTCATACAAGCTATCATCATCTCCATAATCCTTGGAATTTACAATTGATTCATCTGTCAAATTCAACTCACTGTCATCCCCGTGGGGGGTACTCCTCTCCCCTTTCCCCAATCCCTCCACTACCTCAATTTGGTTTGTATATGAGACTTCCATTTTCTCGTTTAATATTTCCTCCTGGATTACTGTCGTCTCGTCATCCGGGTCCCTTACATTGTCTTCTTTCTTGTGCACTACTTTACTTCCCGCACTCCTCGGCATCACATCTTCAAGTTTAGTATGTGGTTGTGAACTTCGATCGTCATCCTTGCATTCATCAGTGATGTCATCGTACATCTCTCCACCTTCTGTGTTTTCTTGTTCAGACGTCGCGACCTTTAACCCTGACTCAATGTCCTCGTTTTCATATACACTGTCGTCTGCTCCTACATCAGCAGGATTGGCATATTCGTTTTGCAATGCTTTATTTTGTTTCTTTAAAAACCGAAACCTAGATTTCTTCCTTCTTGTGTTATGTTTCTTGTCGGTGTCAACGATGTCATTCTGATCATCTCGAGATCTAGAACTTTGCAACTTTCGCTCTTCGTCATTGCCATTTTCTTCATTTATGAAGGTGATTTGTGGTGTAGACAAAGATACTTGGTCATCTCCCGTTTCTTCCGATTCAAACGCGATATTATGTTTCCCTTTTCTGATAGTGTTGTTGTCTTTGTCGGCATCCACGTCGGTTGAGTTAGCAATCTCGCCATCCAGATTGACTTCCCATCCAGCGGCAGGTTTGCGTCGTTTGAGATACAAGTAAAACAGCAGAACACATATCAACGCCGTCAAAATCATCGTCACAAACAGGGTAACGAGAACTGCAGCGGTCACATCGCATTGGTCACAACGACAGGTATCCACGGTGGTTACTTCTGTACTGAAGACACTCTGGCTACTGTCGTACGCGTCTGTCAAAAGTGACGTCACAGTTGGAGCTGGCAATTCTGTCGTCATCTTGTTCAACTCTAACAGACAAGATCAGAAATCTTGAGAAATCTTTACTCTGTGAAAAGAAAACACATGTGAAACATCAATTAAATTACTTTAACTCACATGTGAAATTAGATTTCTCAGTAACTAACATCAAGAGAATGTTTATAGTCACTAATAACATATGCTCGTGTTTTTCTTTTCATTAATGTTTTCGCCCCTAAAGTTTCACACCTATATCTCACTTATCTACGCTGTTTGCCTCAGTCCAGAAGCCTGTCATGTTATCCCCTGGCCTCTTTCTATGTATGTATGTATGTATGTATGTATGTATGTATGTATGTATGTATGTATGTCTCTCTCTTCCTTCTGTCAACAAATATGTCGCCTCTTTGCCTTTAAAATACCTGCATTGTCATGATCGTTTCTTTGTCATCGTTGTCGAACACTGTGTGTATTCTGTATATATCAATATACATGACACATGTATGATACACAAGACAAAACACTGCAATAGATTATAACGTGGAAGAATTACAGACGAATACTGTACACTGGAAATATGTGGAGATAAGGGGACAAACTGGCCTGTATCATGGCAGTTCCTCTTTTTTCATGGTGTTATCGTGATCTGACCACAATTCGTAGAAATCATAGCATGGAATATGGTGACGTCATCAAAAGTAAATAGAGACTTGTTCGTTAATCGATCTGTATCAATTCCAATAGCCTATCCGTGTTATGAAACTGATGTTTGTGGTGAAGTTTTAACACCCGATCCAGCCGTGTACGGGAGGATTCACGAACGTGTCCTGCGTATTTGAAAACAAAATTGTCACTGGCAGAGATATTTGTCAATTATATAATATTAAGCTCTGAAATCAGTGTCAATATATCGGTTCGTGAAAATTTATGATTTCATTGTCTGACGTTGATATATCATTACATGAAGAAGACAGCCCAGAGACTTGACTATTTAGCTTGACAATTAGTCTGGATTCGAACGTGGTTTCTATCTAGTGAAGGTGTAAATTGTAACGATACTGTATAGGAACTAGACTACTTGACAATGTGATTCGCCAGAACATCTGTCGCTCCTGTCAGTATGTTGAGCCAGTTAACTACATGAACCAAGTATCTAGGCTGATGTACAGCAGAGTTCAAGTATGCCTTTAGTTTAGATAATCACCTCTATGCAGATGATGTACAGTAAAGTTCAAGTTTGTTTGCTTATATTTTATCATATACCCATTGTCACAGTTTACGAAATGATAAAAATTGGTGTCAGTGTAAAAATACAAGTTGCATGCCAACGAAGTTCACACACGATCTCACAAGAGAGAGAGAGAGAGAGAGAGAGAGAGAGAGAGAGAGAGAGAGAGAGAGAGAGAGAGAGAGAGAGAGAGAGAGAGAGAGAGAGAGAGAGAGAGAGAGAGAGAGAGAGATGTTTTGGTAGTAGGCTGTGGGCATGTGGATCGAGCGGGAGGGCATTACATGTATGTGAAATGTTGAAGTGGAAGGGCAAATACGAACGCCTTTCACTTTCCAATCTAATGAAACACAAAACTGTGTCAACATAGTCCATTACACATATAACCAGTTTTTTCAAAAGAATTCAGAAAATTGCCTAGCTGATTGCACCTGAGATATGCCGTGATTTGTATTTACATGTCGTGACCTGGTTGACTCGGCATAGTTGAAATAATATGGTTTGCCGGCTTCTCATAAGCTATGGAAGGACAAAGGTTAGTGCTTGTTATACACAAAGAAAAGACTGTGTCTTTGGTAAACACAATGCCTGTATGTCGTAGGACCTACTTCAATATCAAATGCATGCTTGAACATACATCATTAAAAGTTACACCTAAAAACCCAGGCTTAAAACACTACAAGTTGGTGAATATTAAAAAAAACTTGATAGTCAAAATATCTTTGGAAACCATGCACGCTATTGAATTCTGAACCTTCTTAATTTCCAGACACGGATGTCAGTTTTCGAACTTGTCTGATGAAATTGCATACATCACGTCATAGGAACCCTCGGAACAGAACTTTGTAGAAGTTGATATTTTGTCTAAGTTTCTTCAGACTATTTATAGCTGTTATCATTATGTATACACACGCTTTGGTATCAACAGGTGTGAAATAAACTAGTGGTCACTTGTATTATATTCTACACAACGAACAAATTAATTTTATTTATTTATTGGATAACCGACAGGAGCTAGTCCCATTTACAGCATCCTTTGGTTCAATGTTAGTGCAGGAGGAAACAGGAGTACCCGGGGAAATCCTAAACGTCACTCTTCTTACTTACAGTGTGGTAAATTTAATCAAACTCTGAATGATTTCGAACCCAAAACGCAGTGGTAAGAGGCAAGTGGTTTAACCACTTGGCCACCGTAAAACATTAAGTTAATGAGAGCGTGAAAGGCTTCCAAAGTATCTAGTACAGTGTGTCTATGAGCTATTCACAAACCACTATATTCCTATGCTAATTTGTTCAGTGATGGTAAATTTTCCATGGATTTTGTCCTTGTATAAACGTGGAATTCGCAACAGCTACAGGAATCTGAGTATCAGGAAGTGAGATAATTTTCACGTAATGATGAGAGTAGCAACATAACACACACGTACAAAGGTGAAGTACGATTCACCACCCACCACAACATAGACACTCAGAATGACCATTGCAGACAATGGCATTCGTTTACACAAACACATCGTACTTGATATAATAAACAAAGAGCAACTGACGAAAGTCATCTAACGTTTCATACCTTACCTGAGAGCTCGCCTAGACGGGTCCCGGAGACGGGGTTATATGATTGAAGTCTGTAGGGAAGTGCATATTCCTCAATGTGAAACTTCCGTCATCAGTCCCACTTCAAAGAATGGAATTATTGATCAGTGGCATGTCAACTAGTTTAAAGTCCGCTGGCGGCATTTTTCAAAGTTATTTGACGCAGTCAACTATATACATAGATTATAAAGGCCCTAACCCAATCACTGTCAGAGGTGACTTTTTTATCTGCTATATATTATCAGATATTAGAACTCGCGTACATTAATTTTCAAATTTCAACATGTACTGAACTGCATAGTAAATTACTGCCAACTTGAGTTACTGTAGAGTTTCAATTAGGCTACATATTTTTACCTCTCGCACAAAGTTTTGTTTTGTTTCGAATTACATAAAACATAATATTGTGCGCAAGCAAATAAAATGAAACATTTTATTTCACTAGTGAATACAAATCAACATCACTATCAGATGAAACAAGATATAAAAACCCAAGCACAAAATTGTTCATTTGTGTTCACAGTGCGATAAAATGTAACAGTTCATGTGCATTCGCACGTGCTGTCAGTGCCTGTATTTTGTTCGTGTGCTTCATAACAAAACAGTTTGTGGAAGATGTAAAAACATCATGCGGCTTGAAACGCTATAGTCTCTCTGCTGTGGTAGTACACGGTATTGACGTGATGTAAACGTATGTACACTGGCTCTAAACTTACCTTTGCTTTTGATAAACAATGACTACGCCAAAATAAATCAGCATGAATTTGGAATCACTTTCACTGCCAAAGTCTGAATATCCATCCTAGGTAATAAAGGACATACTGATTTGAAATCATATATTTACTTACAAAATCTAGGTGGCTGGAAGTGTACTGCTACGTATCCGCCAAAAATATCAAGGGGCCAAAAATGTGAAAATTTTTCTTTTCATTATAATTGTTTACAATAATAGGAATAGTGACTTAACGGGGCTGGGGGGGGGGGGGAGTTAGGGTAAGATATGTACAGGCATTTTGAAAAATAATTCTTAACGTCTTTCGAATTAACATTTCACTTTGATTACTTTGTTTATAAACAACAAAAATGAAAAGTAGGCCACAACAAAACTCAACTGTTTAAAAGCTTTGACCAGGATTTATTTCGTGTTTTCCATGATCATAACTTGTAAATAATATTATTTCACCGTCCAGGATTGCCACCAATTGATCAAATGGTATACCAATCTGATTAAAATCTGATGTAGGGAACTTGGCGCGATTTCGTGTTGTATTCTACTTTACTATATTGAAGCATATCTAACCATATATATTGACAGAACTCAACCCTGGTATTCAGGAGTAACATATTCAATGACTTAATTTATTGTAGGTGTACCAAACTGTCAAGGAAGTCGATATTATCGTGATTGTACAATCTACCATCTCAGCATCGAAGATAAACATCGACATTAAGATTATATTAATCAACCAATCAATCAAATTTCTATACTGCCAATCTCCAGAGCAATGTTCTGTTCAGTAGCACTGAATGGCGAAAGCACACCATAGGCTTTGGTGAACAAATAAGTCTTCAGTTTTGTTTTGAAACAATCTTGGCTGGATTTATACTAATTTAACTAAGGTTTCATGTAGGTATTTTCACTTGAGTCAATTAGGTGGTGATAAACTCAGCTTGTATCACTTTGCACCACTTCAAATTTAAGGCAATATTAAACTTGGTATTATGTTGACGTCATGCATTCTCACAATCATTTTTTCTGCTGTTGGTGCCGTAAAAGAGGCTGTGGTTTACAACAATGATGCGATGCTAACACTAACAGTTTCTCATGACAAATCTACCAAGACCTCCCCATCCCACCCCCACCCACCCACGTGTGCCCTCTAATGATAATTTTGTTGTTAAGTCAAAATGATAAAAACCAGCATTTCTTGTGAGTTGCCACATAGTAAGAGATAGGGGAACAACAAATTTTGACATGTCACTAGAAAATGTGTGTGTCAGCGGTGCATCAAGTTGGTCTTACAGGGCACACTGCCACCCACCAACCCAAATGTTTGTACTAAGAACATTATTCTTCGGGACTAGTGTGTTGTGATCACTGCAAGACTGTCCATAGACCAGACTGGTGACATATCTCCTCTTGATCATTCATGTATGTTTGGACTGATGACTCTACCCTGCAACAATATCCACACATGGTGTACAGTGGAGGGGTGGGGGAGGGGGAGAAAAGACACTTGTAATTCCATTCATTTTTTTTATTTCCTCAAATAACTGCATCATTATAAATGATGCAAAAGTGAACAACAACAAAATGAAGATGTTACTTCAAATAATTTTGCATATGTAGAACAGTAAATGTGATTGGCTACTGTTGTTGGCCTATTCAAAACTAATTTGCATATACTATAGAACAGCAAATGTGATTGGCCTCATTTGTTGAGATATTGACCAATTGCAAACTAAGTTATGAAATACAGCTCCATCAATCAATACCAGTTCATTCTTGGACTTACTAATTTGTCCAAAAAAAAGTGAAATGGTTGAAAAAAACAATACCTTGTTAAATGTATGAAAGAACTTGGTGAGATAACTGCTACAAAAACTAGCAAGTCTGTAATGTGTAAGTGCTAGAGAAGTGTTTTATGTAGTACATTGCCATGGTAACAGTAAGCATTGTGTATACACTGTAGAAACAGCAACGACAGAACGATGACAAGATCACGTTTTTTTTCTTATGTTAAGGGATCAACATTTCACCAAGAACATGAGTCTGTTGTTAGACAGTTAGCACATTTACATCCATGCATGCACATACTGTATAAAGTACTTTTTCTGACTTCTGTTCTTGAGAAATGTAAGATACGTCATCTTGTCGTCGTCGTCACCGTCGTCATCCCCCCCCCCCATGTGGCACCACGACACAGCATATTTTACAGACCAAAATGATACATGACTGAAGGCAAAAGCACAAACAATTCTTTTCTATTTAAAAAACAAAACAGTCACAATATAAATACCACAATTTGCCTAAAAATGCTGTGATTCTTGCAAATATGTAAGTACAAAACAAACAAATATAAAATGCAATTCTGCCAACTTTTTGTGTCTTTTTGTGTGGTTTTGTGTCAACTGTAAAATTCAGTCAATTTTTGATACATTTTACCCTGGTATTTGAGCCTTTGATTTTCTAAGACACAAACTAAACCTATTGTCACAACATGTTGATACAACAGTGATAAGCAATTGAATGGATGTTGGTTTAATTATAGTCTCAGTAGGGAGTTCAAGTTCTATAAACTTGCAGTGCTGTTTTGGGACTTCCAATGTTTACATTATCTTGATCACAGGGTGATTAGAATCACACAACAGAGGAACCAATATCTCCCACTTGTGTAATCTACCACATTGAAGAACAATAGATTTAGTTGGCGTCTATCTTACCAAACTGAAGGCTCAAATTACCGGTGTTGTAAATTGCCAACTTGTTTAGATAATATTTCCATTTGATAAACTGACGACTGTGGATATCAGTAGCAAACCCATTTCATAACAAACTGGGTTGATTTCCTTGCTTTAAAAGGAAATTGAAACTATTGTGTTACTTTTATCTATAATCAACAAAAAAACTGTTTAAGACTTCAAAATAAAAAACATGCCGTTAACGATTAAGCACACAAACTTCTTTTTTTTTTTGTTTCTGTTTCACATTGAGGTATGATCTTTTAGCATATCTACAAAACATACAAGGGACACAGGAATATTAACTAAAGTACAAAATATGCTATATTACAACTAAAAGAGATGTTTACTTTATAGCAGATTCATTACACAGACAAAACACTCAACTTTCGTTGTCCACAAAGTCACACAAGCTTTCCTTTTTTCTGACAACTACTAAATGTTCCATAAAGACCACAACTGATCTGATGTCAAATTTTCAAAAAAAAAATGTTGTCTTCAAATTGGACCCAACAAATACAAAACACACACATGAGTACTTTTCATTGATACTAGTATGCAAAATACATTAAATGACATAATCTAGTATTACATGTATCCTTAAAACACCCACAGACATGGCACAAGTAAAAGAACAATATTTTGGGAGAAACAAAAAAGTCTTTGAACAATACTTCAAACATTTATTCCTATGAAACATACTATTCCAACAAGTTTACTTTGATTGTCTGTTCCACGTAACCCTCAGGATGCAATCTCAGTGCAAGGTTTGTAAAGATGCACATTGCGAGAGTTCATAATTTTACCCTGGTAGTTGAGCCTTCGGTTTTCTAAGATAGACACAAACTAAAACTATTGTCACAACATGTTGAAACAACAGTGATAAGCTATTGAATGGATGTTGGTTTAATGATAGTCTCAGTAAGGAGGTGTCTCTGAAAACTAGTTTATCCAGGGTTACATGAACTTGCAGTACTGTTTTGGCACTTCCAATGTTTACACTATGTTGATCACAGGGTGATTAGAATCACACAACAGAGGGACTGATATCCCTACTTTACCTACCACATTGAAAAACAATAGATTTACTTTGCGTCTATCTTAGTAAACCGATGGATGGATTACGAGTGTTGTCATAATTAAGCAACATTTACCATCCATTTCAATGTGCAACGTTTCAGTTTTAAAAAGACAAAATATGCTAGAAGCCATTAGAGAAATTGGAAACGAACAGACAAGTGCAACATACACAAAATGTTTGCCGTAAGCTTGCACCACAACAATGTCTATCAAAGCCTCACATTTCTAGAAAGCTTAAAATTTGTTTCTGTTTCTGTCTGCACTTTCCCCTAACCATGACAAACACACCTATTTAATTTAATATTCACAGACATTCACTTTCCCTCCCCAAATTCTTGCCATCAGTGTAAAGGTATAAAAAAAAAATTACATCATCACAAAATCCCCCCACCTATTTCAGTTTGGCAAGACCACTTAAATCCCTGCATCATTTCACCTGCCTTTCTGGTGTCCGACAGAATTTGTACGGCCTCAGATGAGGTTCTACTAAGAGCCTAAATTGCAGTATTGCAACTTATTCATTTAATTTTGAGATATGAATTTGAGACTTAGTATCTTACGACATGAGATAATTATGTGGAAATAAATACACAAAGTGTTCAAAATTCATTTCCACTCACTCGCTCACATCAAGGAAAATAAACGCATCAAGTAAATTTAGAAACCTCATCATTATTATCATTTCTAATATTTGTTTCAAATATTTTCATGAAAGGTGACAGAATCAAGCTGCTTCCAGCAATAAAGGGAATCTACTCAACTTGCTTAAGTGGCCTTTTCCAAACATCTCTACCTTCCGAGATATTTTAGGACAAAAAAAAAAAATTAACATTATTTTAATATATCTACCTACAATACCTGAATAAGTTTGTTTAGTTTAAAATTTCTGACTGATCTTCCGTCAATCATGTACAAACTGTAGACAGATCAGCCATTTTGTTTTGACACCTTCCAGCTATTGAGGTCGTTGAACCCTGGAGTAGAACAAGACTACTCTGGTACAGATGGAAGAAAGAGATTGGTTTGGTAAATCCAAGGGCTAAATGCTATAATATTATATTGCTGTTGATTGATATACCAGTAATCATAAATCACATTTTGTTTTAGTCCTTCCTTGACCTTCTCTTCCTTGTACCTCTGTAAAAAGAAAATGCAAACAATTTATCAAATATGATATTTCTATGAATGTCAATAAATCAACTAACAAATATAATTTGCTAAATATGATATTTCTATGAATGTCAATTAATCAACTAATATATATAATTTGTCAAATATATTTCTATGAATGTAAATAAATCAACTAACAAATATAATTTGCTAAATATATTTCTATGAATGTCAATTAATCAACTAATATATATATAATTTGTCAAATATATTTCTATGAATGTAAATAAATCTACTAACAAATTTAATTTGCTAAATATGATATTTTTTTGAGTGTAAATTATTTAACTAATATATATAATTTATCAAATATGATATTTCTATGAATGTAAATATATCAACTGACAAATATAATTTGCTAAATATGATATTTCTATGAATGTCAATTAATCAACTAATATATATATAATTTGTCAAATATATTTCTATGAATGTAAATAAATCTACTAACAAATTTAATTTGCTAAATATGATATTTTTTTGAGTGTAAATTATTTAACTAATATATATAATTTATCAAATATGATATTTCTATGAATGTAAATATATCAACTGACAAATATAATTTGCTAAATATGATATTTCTATGAATGTCAATTAATCAACTAATATATATATAATTTGTCAAATATATTTCTATGAATGTAAATAAATCTACTAACAAATATAATTTGCTAAATATGATATTTCTATGAATGTTAGTTATTTAACAAATAAATATAATTTGTCAAATATGATATTTCTATCAATGGAAATGAATCAACTGTTCACATATAACTTGTTAAAATATGATTTCAGGTACTAATGTGGTGTTTGGAGCAAAGGTTTACTTTGATACAACCCCTTATTTTTCATTGTTCTTCATGCTAAATTGAAATGAGAATAGGTTTAATATGTTTTAAAGAACATTAACAGCAGAGAATTAAGACTTCTATTTGTAAAGCTAATACTATCTTACAATAACACAAGATATTTGTACTCTACTCACCTTGGTGACAAATCTTCTTCTGGTGTCTCTTCTTTAACTTCCTCCTTTTCAGCCTCATTATCATCACCTTCATCTTCCTCCTCCTCTTCTTCTTCTTCTTCCTCCTCCCCTTCTTCTTGCTCCTCCTCTTCTTCCTCCTCTTCATCTCCTCCATCTTCCTCTTTTTCCTCTGTGTCCTGTAATTCCAGCAATTAATCAATGAAAGATTCATCCCCATTCAATAACATGTACTATATTTTTGGCCATAGACCAAATAGCTGACAGGCTTTGACCGCTTTGGGTGAAAGCTTCACTTTCCTTCAACAGTCACAATTTGTAAAATCATGGGGGCGGGGGAGGGGAAACACATGCAGAAATAAAATTTGTTACAATCCGTTGTCCTTTGGTGAATGACGAAATATATCACTATTGAAACTTATTTGTACTAATTGGTTAAGGCTGATGGTTTACACATCTAAAAATATGAAATATGAAAACTAAATTCAAATTGACATAATAGTCAGGAACCGCTGAAAATAAGTTAAAATTTTCAATCAGATACAATCAAAACTGAAGTTCATTAATTGCTCAATATGCCTGTCCCAGTCAAGTACTTTCTGTTGATAAACAAAATGTGTTGTATTGCAATCACATATAAACTCTTACGCGACTCATCTTAAATTGAAATTGGTTTATTTGCAAGATGCCTTAGCTCACTACGGGAAAAAGTCTTTTGTAATTCATATCAATTTCTGCATGACAAAAAAGGGTTGTTTTTTTCATTGTCTGGCTAGTTTTTGTAACATGGGACCCTAAACCATGTGTATGGGAATTGGATGACTGCTTTGCTTTAGGCATAAACATAAACTTCAATGATGTGAACATGGCAGTAAACTTCAAAATTTGTCAGGCTATCCTATTAAACAGCATGAAGATAACAAGCTAAACAACCATAAAATGTACTTTCTGACAATACCCATGATTCAACTATAACACAGTAGATTTCCACTCCATTGTAAAACATACCTGAGTTGCCTCTAAGTCAGCTTTGCTGGGTTTCTTTGCTTTGTCCTCACTCTCTTCTTCTCCTCCTTCAGCTGGTTCATCATCTGGACTGGCTTCATCAGTCTTCTTAGGATGTGGCTTTGATTTACTCTGTCACATCAAATTCACAAAATGATCATCAATAACATGGACCTATATAATTGTATCACAGACTAACATGCCTATGTTTAACTCTAGTAATCAGGGTTTCAATTTACTATTAAAGATAGACACAAACTAAAACTACACACATGTTGACCTACTGAATGGACATTAGCTTAATTACAGTCTCATTAGGGCTGCTCTCTGAAAGCTAGTTCCATAAATTTGCAGTGTACTGTTTTGGGAGTTCCAATGTTTACACTATCTAGATCACAGTGTGATTAGATTTGCAAAACAGAGGAACTGCAATCATCCACTTGTGTAATCTATCACATTGAACAACAACATTTTTAGTTTGTTTGTGTCTATATAAGTAAACCGAAACCTTGATTACCAGAGTCGTACACATAGTGTAAAATTACTACATACATTTAAATAGACTCTATGACTCTCCATTATCATATGTATGGGTAAAAACACATAAAAATACATGGCTATGAGTATGACTTTGACTTGGTCACACAAGAAGCTAGTAAATAGCAGTAACTGTGGCCATCAATGTCCGTGAATTAAAAAGGCCCACATAATTATAAGTTTCACTTCCTAGATTTTTAAGCAATTTAGCTGATTCTCACTTACTCGTGACTAACGTCGAAATAGAAACTTACCCTGGGGAAAAGATAACTAAAGCACAATGCAATGGGGATAATGACAATTAAACCATACACAGCCCAAAGCCATGGACGATCTTCTGTTGCGTTCATTAGACTTCCAACAACACTTTCCTGCAGAAAGAGAGATTTAAAAACAAACCTGTTGAGATATCTGTCACCAACACTGTGTGTGGTGATAAAGAGTCTATGTCAAGATCACAAACTGTACAAATTAACACGAACACTAACACTAACACTAACAGATGTACAGTTACAGTAAAATATGTCTTGGGGACCAATTTACCTAAATCCAAAGTTATAAATTCTCTCTAAACTTTTGTAGTTTACTGAAATTTGGGGTTCACTGTCTTGTCTTCAAGTTAATCAATTGTCATTTATTTTCCCATAGACCAGAGTTACTAGATCTAAGTATTCGGTGGCAATATTGGTACTAAAATGTCATTTTGCCCACCATTTCAAAAATTTGTACAGTGACTGTCAGGCCCCTGATCTTTATCCTTCTTCACTCTGAATGAGAACAGGTTTGAGTTGTCTTGAATAAAAGTGACATTACTCTGCAAGTAAAAATTTTCATTTGTAACTGTAAAAATTTTCATTCATTTTCAGAAACTACGAATATCCATTCTCAAATTTATATGATTGTTTAGGGGCAAAATGTCTCCTCCGATTGGCCTATTAGTGCACACGCAGTCTTTTATTTTACAGTTCATAGGCCAATGACCTTGGTTACGAAATAAAATACTATTCAAAATTAGAATATTAATATACACAGTAACTAACCCCTGAGATTCTGGAGCCTTCTTGGTCATTCTTCATCAACCATGTCTTCTCGGCCCAGTCATCGGCTACAGCTTTGTCTGTAGTCACTATGAAATTATCAAACAATATACCATCTGACATAGACCACAGCTCTAATCCAACAGCACTCTGAAAGAAGGTAAACAACAAACAAATTGGAAAATTTGCCTACCTTAAGGACGTCAAATTAGAAGTCTTCGAGGGAACGTAGCAGTAACTACAGTAGCTTTCCCTAATTCATCGCTAGGTGTCGTCCTTCCATAGTACTATAAAAGCCTGAAAAGGCTACCTTACGTCATTACCTTTCTGAGCAGCGTGTAGAGGTTCCATATCGTGATAGCTGGTACCATAGGTCATAAGCAACTTGTGCTGACCAAATTTAGCAATTAAGCTAGAATTTTGCTCAATTACGAGCGGTAATTTATATGCAACATAGTGCAAAACAATGGTACTAAGACCAATAAACAAGAGCACAAAGGCATGGGACCAGTGGAACCTACAATGAACAAGAATACTGATTATAACTGTTTAACACAGTAAATAGGGTAGAAAAGTCAACTCACCAGAAAATTGGCATCGGGCTGGGTGGGAGGGAAGAACGTAGTAGTTACTGCTACGTTCCCTCGAAGACTTCTAATTTGACGTCCTTAAGGTAGGCAAATTTTCCAAGTCTTCATCAGTTACTGCACAGTAACTACAGTAGCTGATTACATAGCTGGATGCCTATTGGTGGGTTGAATTGTCAGTCTCCTGAACAGCCCTAAGTATCAAACGTCCAGTCTCTGAGCTGTCTGTATGACGGCGATAGAACCGTGTGAATGTAGATTCTGAAGTCCAGTCACCAAGTTGGAGAATCTGAGCAGTAGTTGCTCCTTGACGCATTGCTGCCGATGTTGCTGCTCCCCGAGTGCTGTGGGCTCTAAACTTATTTGTATCAATGCCTGCCCTAGCAAGTGTAGTCTTTATCCATCTTGCAATAGTCTGAGAAGTAACCTCATTAAAAGGTTTAACAAATGAAATAAATAATCTTGATGGTCGGGTTTTCCCCATTGTTACTACATAATCTCTTAACTTGGTAGTTCTCCATATATATGTAGAAACGTAATATTTGACATCCAATGCCTTGTCACCAAAACTTGGACACTTCACCACCCGCGAAGGCCTGGTAACAGTTGATGTCTTGGTTAAACTTGGGATAACAAAAGTACATTCTCTATCCGATATATTACAGTATCTTAAGTCCAAACAACTTAAAGTCTGTCCTCTATCTGAGGAGGTTAGTGCAATTAAAGTTGCAGTCTTAAGAGTGAGTTGCTTCAGGCTTAGACTCCTTGCTGGATGCAGTGACTTTAAATAGTGCAGAACTTTCGCTACACTCCAGGTTGTTGGGTAACGTGGTAAAGGTGGCCTAACACGAAAGAAACCTTTAAATAATCTTGTAATAAGTGGATGTGATCCAACTGGTTCATTATTAATGTGCAAATGTACAGAAGAGATAGCAGATCTGTATCCATTTAAGGTACTATATGCAAGCCTATGTCTATTGAATAACCCAGTAAGGAATTCTACTACCTGAATTACAGGACATGAAATGGGATTGGTATTCTGTTGTACACACCAGCTAGCGAAGCGCTTCCACTTGCTGTCGTAGAGTCTAGAAGTCTTGATGCAGATTGCCTTGATGAGGATCTCAGTAGCCTGCTGTGAAAGTCCAAGACCTCTGTAGTGTGACCGGAGAGTTGCCAAATGGCTAGAGGAGTCAAACTGAACTTGGGTTGATTCCCTGTGTGTGGTTCCCTGAGTAAGTCTGTGCAATCTGGCAGAAGTACCGGGTAGTTGCTGGTTAACTGTAGTAACATTGGATACCACGGTTTCGTTTTCCATACTGGTGCTACAAACAGCGTTCTTGCTCTGTCCTGTTGTATTTTCCTTAGACATTTCAGTATTAGTAGATGTGGTGGAAACATGTACAACTCTTTCTCTGCCCATGAGAGAGAGAATGCGTCGACTGCAAAAGCTTTGGGGTCTAACTTCCATGACACATACAGGGGAAGTTGAGCTGTATTTCGACTTGCGAATAAGTCTATTTCTGGTAGGTGAAACCTGCTGCAAACCTGTCTGAAAAGGTCTGGTCTGAGTTGAAAGTCGTGTTGATCTGTAAATATCCTGGACTGATGGTCTGCTAATGTATTGTCTATTCCTGGTAAGTATTCTACTGCAAGGGTAATATTTTGAGTTTCGCACAATTGCCAAACTTGTAGGGCTACTGCACATAGTTCCCTGGATCTGACTCCCCCCTGGTGATTTAGATAAGCCACTGCTGACGTGTTGTCTAGCTGTACTGTTACGGAGAGGTCTGACCTGTTTTGGACAAATGTCTGTATGGATAGAAGAGCGGCCTTTATTTCCAGAATGTTGATATGTAATTCCTTTTCCTGTAAAGTCCAACGTCCCTGTGTTGCCTGATGACCACATACTGCTCCCCAACCACTGAGTGAGGCATCTGCCTGGATAGTTAAGTCTGGAGGTGGAGGATGTATCAGTCGACCGTTGTGTGTGGAGGCCTGATTTATCCACCACTGAAGATCGGACTTCGACTCCTTTGAAAGGAGTATTGGGATTTCCCAAGAGACTTCTGGAAAAACCTTGTGAACTAACTGACGTTGTAGACTTCGATAATGGCATGCAGCAATGGCCATGGAACCCCTTGCGTTTTCTATTAATCCCAACATTCTTGCTAATTGACGCAAAGAGACTGACTGTCTGTTTAAGAGGTGGGTTGCAAATCCGATAATGGTTTGTAGCTTGTCCTGAGGTAATGAGACTGTCATCAGCTCTGTGTTGTAGGTACGACCTAGATGGGTGAGTACCTGTGTTGGGATTAGATGTGATTTTTTCAAGTTGGGTATGAACCCGAGTCGTTGGAAGAGACCTAGAAGGTAGTTGTTGTTTCTCTGACACAGTTCTCTGGTTTCTGCTACATTGATTATATCGTCTATGAAACTGCTGCAAAGGATTCCCTGTGAACGAGCATGAGCAAGTGGGATTTTCATAACCTTTGTGAATAGCCTTGGTGCTGAAGTGAGCCCGAATGGTAGGCAAGTGTATTGGGAGCGCTGGTCTATCCACTGGAAACAAAGATATTTTTGATGATCTGCATGAATGGGAATCATGAAGTATGCATCTGTGAGATCTACTGACGTCATGAAATAACCCTGGCTTAACAACTGTTCTATGACAGGATGGCTCTCCATTTTGAAAGATATCTTTTTGATGTGTCTGTTCAGTTCTTTGAGGTCTATGATTACCCTGTAATCCCCTGATGGTTTTGGAACAGTGAAAATTCTGGAAACAAACTGACCTGGTTGATGTTTGACTGGAACTATGGCCTGCTTGTGAAGTAAATTTTCTATTTCTGTCTGAATGATTTGATACTGCTTGCTGGATGTTGGGTTGGTAATTGGCTGGATTGACTGAACTGGAGTTGATGTTAACTGAAGTTTGTAACCTTGAATAACCTTTGAAATCCAAGTGTTTTGTGTAATTGTTTTCCAAGTATTTAGGAAATACTGGAGTCTGCCTGCAACTGGTATTGATGACTTTACAAGTTCACTGCTTATTCTGGTTGGAAGAGGTGTAATTACCTTTTCCTTGTGGTCTGCCTGAGCCCTTTTGGTACTTCTTCTTATTGTCTTGGTTGTAGTTGGTGTTTCGTTGATAGTTTTTTCCACCCTTGTAATATCCAGACTGGTTTCCGGTTTGTTTGACTGACCTGTTGTCATTTCTGGAAACGATACGAAAAGCATTGACTGACTTCTTGGAGTCGTTTATGGCCTTTACCAAGTTTCCACCAAAAAATCCCTGTGATGTCGGCTTGGCATCTTGCAATAACTCTTTGTATTCACTACGAAAGAATGGCTTCAATCTTGCCTGACGAACCTCAGCTAGCGCGTAGCTCGCAGTAGTCATAAGATGGATAGCATCTCCAAGTGCCTCTCTAATTGTTGGTACGTGCTGTACCGGGTCAAATTCTGGAGAAATAATAGTTTCCAGGGCTTGAAGAACTGGGCGAATAGACAAGTTAAAGTTCTGATGAACCTTGTAATACGGACGGTCATGGTTACGATAGCTTGACTTGCTAGATTTGATTAGATTCTGTACGGAAGACGGCAATTCCTGTGCCTTGAAGTATGGCTCGAATTGGTCTGGTACCGTGTACTTCTCTTTTAACTGTTGAACTACAGAATACGATAAGGGACGGTCTGCTCTTCTAGAGAACCATTCGGCCGTGGAGGCGTCCATGTTCCAACCCGGAACAGCAGCGTGATAGTCAGGAACTTGAGCATACGCAGACGTGGATTCGTCAAATATAGGCTCGTTCCAGGATGAAACTGTTATAGGCAGAGAAGACGCAACTTCAGAATTACCAGACTTGTCAGAATCACTCACTTCGGACCCGGAATTATCATACTCGGTTTGCACAATACGTCTCTGCTTTGTAGGAATTGGTGCACTTACCCTCGAAGTTTTGTGTTTCCTACCAATACTCAAACTCGGTAACCCTGCCTGTTGAGCGGGCGTACAACTACAAGATGGCGGCCCGCATGTGGAAGCATGTGTTATGCTAATACCGTCGACCTGGTCTTGGTCACTACGTGTACGTGGTCCGCCCGGTGCGCTATCCGACCGCTGCTGGGCTAGAAGTTGAGCGACTTGCGTCGCTATTTGAAGAATTGAATCTGGAGCAGAACTAGTCGAAGGAAAGTCTTCAATAGCTGTAGGTAAAACTTCTTCGGTTTCTGAAACCTCGGAGACGATACTGTTGGTAACGGTATTATTGTCTTCATCAGGGTTGCTAGCAAAAGCCACTGGCGTTGAGTCCCGTCTTACGTTCGGCTGAGTAACAGATACGGACGACTTACAAGACTTCTTGCCTTTTTTCGACTTGCCTTTCCCTGACATAGTAAATGAGGAAGGAACGACCGGTAACACTGTCTGAGATGTTACCGTTACAGCGTGAAGAAAGGTAATGACGTAAGGTAGCCTTTTCAGGCTTTTATAGTACTATGGAAGGACGACACCTAGCGATGAATTAGGGAAAGCTACTGTAGTTACTGTGCAGTAACTGATGAAGACTTACATCATACTCTATCACATGACTATCACATGACTATCACATGACACCCTTATATGGAAATAACCCTGTTCATTATTACATTCCACAATTTTTTAAAGGCCCATGTTAGATTACAATTAGAATTTAGGTGACAAGATTAGTTGCCTGGCAGTTCATCTTGAACAAAAAATTGATCGTATGATGAAAGTTCATCTGTGCAAACGTTCAGTCTAAGTTCATGAACTTAACTTTATTTTGACTTCAGAAAACACTGACAAAGCCATGGTGAATACCTGGCAAAAGCTTTGGTGAGCTACTTGAAAATATTGGCGCAATACGAAGTGAAAGTCATGAACTTCGAAAAATTTGATCCTACACGTATGTACTCTGTATAGCTCCACTGATGAGATATCTCAAACATGAAAACCTGTGACAGAATTATGGGCCTGTAACATTTGGTTTCATTTCTACTAAATTCTAGTGATTACAAGTATGTGGAAAAACATACAAATTAAAGTGTTTTATGAAGGGCAGAAAAGAGTTAGTGGTTTAGTTAAGGGTGGTATTAAAAGTAGGTACAATCTACTCCAGTATCCCAGATATGAACAGATTTATGGCCTCTTTTTTCTGCACTTGAAATGCTAGGGGAACTTGAAATTCATTTGTGAATATGAACTATCATGTACAGAGGTCATAAAACTGTTTTTACTAAACTATGAAATGTAGTACAAGTCTCTTCATTTCCAAAATGATGTGCCAACAAGTGTTATTAATCCAATTCATTTATTTATTTATTTATTCATTTTCCCTCTCTGTAACAAGTTCTGCCTGTAAAATGGTTGCCTGTTGCTGGTTGTACTATGGCAATATTCATGTAGCACGGAAGTGGATGTGGAGTCATGATGGGTGAATAGTTAGCGTGACCGGCTTGGAATCTACAGGTTGCAGGTTCGAGCCCCGTCGCTGCCTGCTGTTTGTTTCTGAGTGGCTAAAGTCCTTGGGCAAGATTTGAACCACGACTGTGCCTCAGTAAACCCAGCTGTATAATTGGGGACCTGGTAGGATGTAGGTTGCAATGTGAAGGCTTTAATCCTATGCGCTGAAATGGCTGCAATGGATTGTATGCTCCCCGGGGAGTTGAGGAAGACTAAAGGGCCGTTGTGCCGTTCTGATCCGAGCCAGGGGTAATAATTGTAAAGCGCTTTGAGCACGGAGTGGGAAAGCGCTATATAAGAAACCAACATTATTATTATTATTAAGTATTAGCAATGATTTGTTTTACTATGGAAAGAACTTGTGACTGAGAATGTGATGTGTTATAAAACATTTACTGCCTGGCCTTATTCAGACACCAGTAGATGTCATGTTATCCCTTGTGCTATTACAACAGCCCTTGGTAGCAGACGTCATATTACCCCTTGTGCTGTTATAACAACCTTTGGTAGTAGACATCATATCATGTCTCTACTAGCACACTCATACCCAAGCTACAAGAAGTGTATAATATCTGTTGCTAAATCATCAAATACTGAAGGGACTATGGTAATCACATGTATGGTTCAATACTTACAAATTCAGTCATCTTGAATGGTTCCTTGTCTTCAAAGTAACTTGGGTTGGGTATTCTTCTAGGGTGCCATTCTCCACTGTAGTCGGGATTGTCAATGAGAGAAGCATGCCATTTACCCTTGTATTCTGGGTTCTTGATCATTGGGGGTTCCCATTCTCCACAGCCAGGATCACATGCTGGATTCTCTGTACAGAACAAACACAACATCTAATGGTTAGTCTATTTATATCTCTAGGTTGTAATTCCATTCATTGAGAAGTATTATGTGTTTAGGGATCTTTTTGGGGATCTAGGATTTCAGCCCCACACTTGTCCACATTTTATAGCAAAAAAGCTGCATCCTTTCATACCTTTCTTACAAGGAAACCAAAATCCTGGAATCTAATGTTGCGAGTGAAAAATTGATGGTTACAGCGAGCTTGTATTGATTTGCTTACTGTAAGTAAGTATAAGCACAATGGGTAATATGATGTCCACTGTATTGCACAGTGCAATTATGAACCAGTTTTTAGTGTTTTCATGTTAGTTGGGACTGGAGTGTACGTACTGTCTGAACAGAACAGAACAAAGCTAATCAAAGACCTGTACAATCTTCATCTGCTAATATGGAATATATCCTTTGCCCATTAATTCCTTTATATGATATGAAACTAAAATATGGGCAGATTCATTCACTCCCTTATATGGACCTAAAATATGTGCAGATTCATTCATTCCCTTATATGGACCTAAAATATGTGCAGATTCATTCATTCCTTATATGGACCTAAAATATGTGCAGATTCATTCATTCCCTTATATGGACCTAAAATATGTGCAGATTCATTCATTCCCTTATATGGACCTAAAATATGTGCAGATTCACTCATTCCCTTATATGGGTCTAAAATATGCGCAGATTCATTCATTCGATTAAATGGGTCTAAAATATGGGCAGATTCACTCATTCCCTTATATGGATGTAAAATATGGGCAGATTATGATGCATTCTAGTATACATGTGCATGATGTACATAAACATAATCTTCCAAAACTTTTTGATGAAAACCCCCCAGATTTTGAAAGAAATTCTATCAGGAATACAAAAACCATTATCAACTAATTTGTTCCAAGTGGGTGACTTTTAAAAAAGCACTTCACACAAATGCTTTAAGCTTCTGTACACCAGCTCTGTTTTTATCAAGTGTGTCAAATTTTTGTACATCAATCAATTTTACATGAAAGATATCTGTCAGTATATTTATCTTTTAAGTTAATAAATACTAGCAAAGTTGTCAAACAGGTCAAGGGTGAAATTTTCGCTTAAGACTTATCTTCACCTATTTCGCTGGATGACAAGAATGCAAAAATAAGTAGTGACTAAAATGCCATCTTATACATGAACACAATGTACCAGTCTGGTAATTAGTAAAAATTAGTCTTTGAGAACTTGCTGAAGACCGTAAAAATGCAAAATTTTCTAGTACTGAAAATATCTAGGTTTACAATATTGACACAACACACATGAAGTCTTTTGTACAAGGGCATGTTCTTCTGTAAGGCCTAATCTCCCTGTAAATTAAGGCCTAATCTCCCTGTAAATTAAGGCCTAATCTCCGGTTAATAGGGATAGGATTAAGATTACACTTATTATGTTAGCTGACTGATGTAAAAGTAAACACTCATACAGTGCCTATGAAACTGTCATGCTAAGAGAGTTTTTTTTGCATTTTGGGGGACTAAATTTGTGAAAAGTTGGCTTGTAAGGTAGGAAAGTGTTGAGGCATTCTACCAAAAACGGTCAATCACACTCCAAACAATGTTTATTCTGTCAACATCATAACTGTATGTGTGCTAACTTATCAACACCCTAACGGTAAACCAACTTAAGTGTCTCTGACATTTCAAACTGCCGTACTGTGACAGAGTCATCATAAGAGCTAACACATTCATTTACTGACACAAAAAATATTGCATTGAAGTGGATACAAAAGATGTTGAGAATGAGTCAGACACCCAAGGATTATGCAAAAATCACCTTTAAATTATATGACATGTGTGAATTGCTTCTTTACTGTAAATAATGCATTATTTGACTGGAATTTAAATACCTTCAAAATTACATCGAAATAGACATGAAACTATTCAAATCATCTGTTTTCCCTTTCTGTTATTGAATACATTTGTCAAATCCAGTATAAACCCCTAGTAACAGACATGGAGACTTGATTTGATTAAGAACTTAGAAGACACTTACCAATCTTTGGTGCTTCCCATTCACCATCCATCTCATCATCCCTGTAAAAGGTCATTGCATAAATTAAAATTTTATGAATCATATTTTGTAAAACCGGCTTACAATACTACATCCCTGATAATGTGTGTTACACACACACATACACAAACATGCACACATACAATATATATTTTAATTTATATATATAAACATGTGCAGTATACACATAAACATGCAGTTACATGTTCAGACATACATATGCAAACACATCCACACAAATGCTTACACATAAAAACACCCTCATTCTCATAAACACACAAAAAAACACTGAATGAACACATACTCACACTACATCAATACCCCCCCCCCAAAAAAAACCCACAAAAACCCAAAAACCCAAAAAACAAACAAACAAACAAACAAACAAACAAACAAACAAACAAATAAATAAATAAGGCTAATGTCTCACCAGTCCTCTGGCATTTCTGAATCAGGGTCATCTATAAGTTCTGGTTCGTCATCCAACCAACCGTCTGGCTTTACTGCATCTGGATCTTGTATTTCTCTGGGTGCATCTTCATCCCAATCTTCTGGTTTAGATGCATCTGGATCGGGAATCCTAACAGACAAGAAAGAGATCAGAATCAAATGCGTTACTAACGACAACAACAACATGAATGATGGACTTACAGTACCCTGTCATGCACAAGTACCAATGTACCATACTCACGGTATTTGTCAGAGTGTTTTGTGGTTTTATCCGTAACCATATTTTATTGAACAAAGCAAATGAAAAGTAGCCGAAAACAACATGCTTGGGTTCAAATATCCGGAGAGTACACATGCCTGCACTCACACATTGTTGGATTCTGACATCATATTATTTTTTATCCAAAACAGCAAATTTCATCAAACTATAATTATGCATTCATGTTATGTCATACAATGTACATATAGAATAGAATGCTCATTTGATTACAGATAATGTTTTCTGTATTGCACTGCAAGGTAAATATAATTCCTGTAGTTTCCACTGAGGTAAGTACTCTCTGCTATATATGTAATACTTCATATTCCCATTTTTTTCAGTAAAGTACCAATTTGTGGACACAGTGATACACCCCCCCCCCCCCAACTGTGATCACTGTATAAGTACAATCCTTACAGCATATAAACACAACAATATTCAATAACTTTGCTACAGTATTGATGGCACAGTACATCACAAAGTAAAGTAAAGTTGTCTTACTTTTTCCTGTCGTCCCAATCATTTGGTTTTTTGTCATTTGGATCATCAATCTCTGCAGGAGGATTTACAGCAGGTCTGCATGTAAAAATATCATGGTATATTAGGTTTTAAACATGAATATACCAATAGTTTGTTAGTGAACATACTGGACACTTGTATTCCAGGTCTTACAATTGTACTAGAGAGAGGGGTCATACAGCGAGAGAGAGAGGGGTCATACAGAGAGAGAGAGAGAGAGAGAGAGAGAGAGAGAGAGAGAGAGAGAGAGAGAGAGAGAGAGAGAGAGAGAGAGAGAGAGAGAGAGAGAGAGAGAGAGAGGGAGAGAGAGGGGGGGGGGAGAGAGCGAGAGCGAGAGAGGGAGAGGGAGAGAGAGCGAGCGAGAGAGAGAGAGAGAGAGAGAGAGAGAGAGAGAGAGAGAGAGAGAGAGAGAGAGAGGGAGAGAGAGAGACAGAGAGCAAGAGCGACAGAGACAGAGACAGAGACAGAGAGAGAGAGAGAGAGCTTTCATCCAGATAAATACAATATCAAGCTTTACTCTGGTGACTCACATTTTCAAATTATTACACGTGTTCTGTGGATTTCTGATTAGTTGATAAAGTTTGACATGACTAACAATATCAATCTCAAGGAATTGTGTTTGAGTTTTTGCAGTGGGTAAAGTTTGTTATCTACATGTAGTCTTAGCATATCTGATATTTGACAAACAGCTGATATACACTATTTGAGGTACTCACGTGACATCTTCCAACAAACTACCAGAATTCACACTAGACTGGTCAACAAAGATTTCAAAAGTGTTGTCTGGTCTTAGAACTGTAACAGGACCATAAACAATGATATTAGATTGTGAGTGGTAGCTAGTCAAAGGCTGTGAGTGGTAGCCAGTGAAATGCAATCTTGTTATTTGTTTACATCCGCTATTTCTTACACACCTTTAGGGGATACTGTTCAAATCATAAAACATGAAAATGAACCAAACTGACTGAAAATGCTATCAACTTTGACCCCCCAAAAATGGCAGAAGTATTATGGCTTTTCAGAGAAGGCAACAGTACTCAACAACAGTACTAAACTTTCAAACAGCGCTCCCTCTGGCCAAACAAGGTAATACTTTTGTCTTTCTAGAACATACCATAACATTGTATTTTAACATATCAGTGACATAAAATAGTGTGAGGCATGGATCAACAAAGGAGATAGCCATTACACATAATATTCCTCTTTCGGTAAAAAAAAACATCAATACTTGTCAAAAACAACTAACATTTTCATATTACCAGAACTACTACATGATCCACAAACGAGTTACACAAGAAAATTTGCAAGTTTAATAAGACGACTCACTTACCTAAAGTATAAAGATGTGTTTTCTTATCTGTAAACATTTTAGATATATCACCGGTAGGTTTCTTGGCATGTTTCTCCTGTAAACAGACACAATAAAGGTGTTGAGGTCAAAGGTTAAATCTCAACATATGTAAATGTCTACCTTTTTTATATGTTCATCAACATTATATTTTTGAGTTCCGATCTGATTAATGTTTTTCGTAATATTCCTTTGAGTTCCTTCACTGAAGTGGCACAAGCTTAGTTTATAAGCTTTTTACTCAAGTGAAAATATTCACGCAAAACATTTTAAAGACTAATTCAGTATAATGTTATTGTCAATGCACACTTTCTATGACATCACATTTGTCTCCTGGCAATATTAGAACAGTTGATCGCATAGTAGGGATTATTTCCTCAACATTTTTATACATAAAATAAATTACGTCATTGGATCATTTATAAGTTATATCGTACTAACCTGTTTGAGTTCAGTCACTTGCAAATCATGATTAGTATGTATGCTTCAGGAAGTAGAACATACCGTGAGCACATTTTGAATGTGTACCAAAAACCATACACCCCAAAATATATTAATTCAGCTTGTACCACTTTGATAGAATGATTCTCTCCCTCAACACCATGGATGTTAAGGCGAATGTTACTGTATGAAATGCTAAGAGTCTATGGACCTGGAAATGACTGGATTTGTCCAGTATCTATGAATTAGTACAACACACCCATCAGGTATGTGGTCCCCTTACCTCAAATTCTCCTGTAACTGGATTCTTGTGTCTAAAGATGAAATGGAGCTACAAGAGACGTAAAGATAAGTCAAGATTAACAACCATGATTTAGTTTTTAGAAATTCTTGTATGTTTTGATAAATCTATCATATCTGAGATGAAACCAGTACCAGATTTTAGTTTTTCACTATTTCAGATCACTCCTTAATTCTTCTATTCCTTCAAGTAATGTGCTTTGCCTCTGTGTGTGAGTGTATGTGTGTATGTATGTATGTATGTATGTATGTATGTATGTATGTATGTATGTACGTACGTACGTACGTACGTACGTACGTACGTACGTATGTATGTGTGTATGTATGTGTGTGTGTATGTATGTATGCATGTGTGTGTGTCTGTATGTATGTATGTATGTATGCATGTGTGTGTGTGTGTGTGTGTGTGTGTGTGTGTGCATATGTGTGTACACATATTAAATGTACGCAGTAGTATTTGACACAAGTACGTATGTTTATAAAGAGTCTACATGCATGAAACATATCTGCTGACTAGTCATCTGCACAGCATCACTAAAGCATAACAATAAATATCACATTATGGTTATATTAGTAATAACAGTCTTGTAGCAGTAGCTCAGTTTAAGTCTTAGAAACAAAGTGAGGTATTCAACCTACCTTGGAATCTTGTCCACATTTGTCTGGTCCAAACATTATGGTATATGGTGTTTTATCATGGAACTCACTCTATAAAGGAAAGATAGTACATGTAAGAATT
Source organism: Glandiceps talaboti (assembly GCF_964340395.1). NCBI lineage: Eukaryota > Metazoa > Hemichordata > Enteropneusta > Spengelidae > Glandiceps > Glandiceps talaboti. Next base: position 6,854,670 of record NC_135556.1, on the reverse strand, counting down.
CAGTGTAGCCACTGGACATGGCCAGAGTAACCATTGTACAATCTCTCTATTACTGGTTCAGATAACTTGACAATGTATGATCTTTGAGGACTCGATTCTTTAACTCTCCTATTGACAAGTTCTAATGCTTGACGTTTAGTCACGGTGGTGGTGTATGGCTTTCCATGCTCTATTTTCCCTAGGGCAATATTCAAGTAGTACAGAAGTCTTATCTTGCCTCAACTATGGTACGAATATGTGCCTGAAAATGTGATGTGTTAAAAACAACTTATTGCCTTGCCTTATTTGGGCACTAGTAGACATCATGTTACCTCTCGTGCTGTTACATAGTAACTAACTCCCTGTACTTGCTACATAACAGCCCTCAGGATAATAGACGTCAACTAGTGGCTTCATAGCCAGGCAATAAGTGTAAAAATAAATAAATAATAAATAATCTTTATTTATACTGGATAGCTCTTTAAGTATATAAACACTTGTCTCCCAAGAAGTCCAGTGAGGGCCATCCCTCACGGGTTCAGTGTTAACACAGGAGGAAACCGGAGTACCCGGGGAAACCTACGTTGTTCGGTAGAGTCAAACTGAACAACACTTTCTTACTTAAAGTTACAGCGTGGTAAATTTAATCAAACCCTGAATGGGTTCAAACCCTGACCGCAGTGGTATGAGGCAAGTGGTTAATTACTCAGACACCGACAACCCATTTATTACATATGCATAAAGTGTACCAGTGTGAATCATTATTATATTTATGGTACAAGATTAGCTCACATGTCCAAAACTGAGATACAAGATTAGAACCAGCAGTGACTACTTACAAGTTTGACTTTACTGCCAGACAACAACTTGATGTAAGCGCCACCACAATCCTGACCATTCTGGAATTTCACTTCATACTGTACAACCAATGAATCATCATCAAATACAAATGGTTTATCTAGAGATGCACTGATAGCATGATGCTTGGCACGGCTCTGTTGACAAAGAAAGGTAGAGTAAGTTGGATGTTGAATATCGTATTTCCTTGCGTTAGCGCTCTTACACGGGCAAGTGCCCAGTGCTTTGGTTCAGACAATGTCTATTTTTTAGAATAGTTGCGGTAAACTGCCCATCCCCACCCTCCCTCCTGACCATGTATTTGTTCATTAAGGAAGACTGACAAGACCACAATAACGGATAAATTGATAAATAGTAGACATGGTTTTAGCCTCAACAAAAATAGGAAACGCGGTTAACTGCCCATCCACCAGTTGAGGGTGTGTGCGAGTTAAATCCTCCCAGGGTGCTAACCTGCGTCAGTACAGTATTTCAAAAGTAGGTGAAAATCCTTTTTGTTGCTAAAGTATAAATACAAGTTAATCTCTACGTAATTTCTAAACAATCCAGTCTCGATTTGATATAAATACAAATCCAAGAAGGATAAAAGTATTTAACTTCTAATTTACACTTGTGTGTAGTCATGTCTCTGACTCGCACACAATTTCTCATGTAGCTATGGTGGGTAGGTCAGTTATTTCCATGTTTACTTGACTGACACTGGACTCATCCAGCATAATCAAATATCAAGTCTTTCTTTAATGGAACATACCTCCATTTATCCCAGAGGAGGGTTACAGAAATACATAAGAACGAATAAAGGCAGTCACATGAACCAAAAGCACAAAACAGCTGAGAAATAAATATACATAAAGACTAAAATGCAAAACAAAAAGAAAATCAAATACTGTCCCTAATCCTGAAGCAATCTATTATGAATTTTGCAATTGTCACTATAATTTGAAGAGTTTGGATAGTCTTCACTAAATAGAGGAATGCAAGTCATTCCTTCAAAGAAGTGAAGATACACAAAGAACTCAGATGTAGTGAGAATCATTACAAGTACAAGCTAGGTGAGGGACTGGTAGAGTTACATTAACTCTGTGTATTATACCCGATACTCTGTGTATACTCTGGTCTTTCTATGTCATGAAAACACATGTCTTTGTCATACAGGATGTACCCACATGTATCTACGTCATTGATTCTGCTGTGCTCGAAAAAAAAAGACCGCTCAAAATTGCAAAAAAAAATTGGGGAATAACATCGAATTGCTACATATTGTACACTGGTTAAGCAACAGATGATTCAACGCTTCCAATCACTAGTACTGTTTGTGTAGCTCACCTTCAAAACCAGACCCAAGTCTCCATCTAATGGTTGTTTCTCTGGTTCTTCAAGTTCCCACTTGCCATCATACTTGGCAATATCTTCATCTACATCATCCTTTTTAGCTTTGGATACTGTCCACCTATTACAAAATATGATGTTTTCTTATTAGTCAGGATAGAATATATACTTATTGGGGTTCAATTGAGCATGCAGTGTTATCTTGAAAGAGATGAAGAACTACAGGATACATTTGTATCATAATCTGTCAGATATGCCATGTCAAGACACAATTAATAAGTGTTATTACATATGTACCACTGTATCAGTGACTACTTGCACTGTTGTGCACACATACATGTACTAGTGGTATTTGCACTGCACTGCATTACCAAAAACACTATTGCACACCTGCATGCAAATGATATGCAAATGAGGATGCAATCATTTGTTGTACACAAACACACATGATCACACAGTAATCATTTTTACGGAAATTTACTGTTTCAGATAATCATATGTAATAATAACAGAACAGAATAACAGAACAGCAGAGAACATGGCAAGCACTTGTGCAAATATCCCTGAGCACGCCACACTTGCACTTGCATGTCATGGGGTTATTGGCTAATATCGGCCTTCAATCTTTCGCAAAGGGAAGACCAGAAGACACAGGATATCTTACAGTCTGATATGCGATATTCCAGTTACCAAAATTCTGACCACTATGTACATAATGATCACAAGAGTGTGTTGATGATATAACAATTATTGATGCAGAGAACAAAATGTGTGTGAAAGACATTGTGTTCCTAAAAGAGCATCACTCGTTCACTGAACAGATTAGGTCATATTTTGATTACTTGTAGTTGCTTATAAAACAGTAAAGTGAGAAAAACACATAAATGAGTGGTAATTTCATGTCTATATTTTACATTACAATATTCAGCTATTCCGACCCCACACTTCCAGCTTGAAAATGACTCACAAACAGCACTCCTAGTGGCCAAATCATGAAATGTTTTATCTCTCTGATGTAAATTGGAACAATACGATGTATGATGATGGTTGCATTGCAATGAAATATCCACAGATTTCACAATCTGGTTAGTATCTACTGTACAGTTATTTCATGCAATGCAATTATGTGGCTATAACTTTTGGAATATCACACAGATTTATATCTTTCATCTCAGAAGGATTTTATATATATCAAATAATTACTTCCCAAAATCACTATATAAAAAATGCTCATGCATGGTACACATTACACTAGATTGACGGAACCTTCCATGATGAGTTCATAGTCTGGCATACATAAAGCCTAACATATGGCCTAACAAAAATAGTTGTGTGGTTTCAATTACGCTCAATGAGAATAGGTGAGGTAGGTAGATTTTTATTTCATTTTTTTTTTAAATATATTTTTTTTCCAAATGTGGGTGTGGGTCTATACTATAGTTCAGGTTTTCCGTTGTTTTCCATATGGTCTCTGTGTTATTGGTTTCTTCTCATTAGATGTACAACCATTACAGATTGGAAGAACAGTTTTATATTGTCTTTTTAAGTTGATGTCAGTTTCTGTATCCACTATTTCTTGCAAGACTTCATAATTTTCGTGATTTTATTATTTTTTTCTCAAATACGTAAAAAAAAAGTTTAGAGTCAGCATGAAAAATTAGGTGGGGTCGGGTTACCGGAACCAAACAATTATTTTTATTAGGCCTCACACAGAATCATAAAAAGTGACAAATATAAACACAGATTGTGGATTTACTTCAGCTTTTATGGGTGCAGTCCATAAAACTGAACACTACGCAGTAGTACACAAACTGAACAGAAGGATAGTATGTACAGAATACATGATGCCTGTGGCTAGTCTGTAATATACAGACATTCGTGCCACACTCAGTCAGCACTCATCAGTTAAGAAGCCTGATAGGACTGAACAACACAACGTATCTTCGGCCTAATAAAAACAATTGTGTGGTTCTGGTTACACTCAATTTTAGAATTGGTTGGGAAGGTAGATTTTTCATTTCATATTATTATAGTTTTTTTTTCTGTTTGAGTGTCTAGTTCAGGTTTTCCATTCTTTTTCAAATGGTCTCTGTGTTATTTAATTCTTCCTATCAGATGTACAAATGTACATGTACAACCATTACAGATTGGAAAAACAGTTTTATATTGTCGTTTGTTAGTTGATGTCAGTTTCCGCATCCACTACTTCTGGCAACACTTCACAATTTTTGCGATTTTATTAATTTTTTTCTCGAATAAGTAAAAAAACGTTTAGGGTCGGCAGTGAAAATCTAGGTGGGGTCGGGTAACCAGAACCAAACAATTTTTTTTTCCTAGGTCTCACAGTCTAGCCTGTGGCAAGCCAGCTTGTGGCTTACCGAGATAGACTCAAACAAGTGCTGCAATATGTTGATATTATTACAGGATGCTGATGTAATTACATTCACAGTAGAGCAGAGTTTTTGTCAGATGACGCCACATTCAATTGTATTGTTGTTATTATCACTTGGGGAGGCTACATCTGTTTTTTAATTTTTTAATTTTTTTATAATCTTTTTATTTACAACACAGAGGGTGCTTGTTTACCTTCTCTCATAGTCATCCATGGTGAGGAAAGCTTCTCGGAAATGAGCTGGTCCTGATACTTCCGGTGGTGTAAACACATTTTTTGCTGTTTTTTCTGGTTCATCATCTGCACTGATGACACTAAAACTGAGTGCAGCTACCACTACAAACAGTAAAGTCACTCTCTCCATGGTGGCGTCAGTTCTCACAAGAATACCTTGAACACTTTACTTCTATGGATAGAAAATTGAATAAGGCATTATTCATTTCACCAGATACAACAAGACGAGTGTGTATGTGTCAAAGAGAGAAATTATCTGGAGAAGGCCATCAAAATAGTTCTGTCTGGACTAGCCTACCTGTAGACTTGAGAACGACTATTGCTACACTATTCTGCCATCCGAACTAACATTTTGAATTTTTTGAATTTTCGCTCCCATTCTCAAATGGAACGTAAATTCAAAAAATTCAAAAAATGTCAGTTAGGATAGCGAACTTGTGTAAACAGCGATAGCTCTTGAAGTTTACAGGTAGGCTAAGTCTAGTCTGCGAGTGTGACTCTAACATATATACACATAACACATGAAACAAAATATGTAATCACCAGCACCAGGAGATCAAGATCATCATCATCACATGTATGTACACTTCTGGACAAGAGAAGCCCTTGTTTCAACGAAAATACAGAATAAATTTTGCAAAAAAAGTGCAGCATTGGTTAATCCTTCTAACGAAGCTTAGAAGCTCCAATTTTAGCAATCATTATTTGAAACAGAAGTTTGATAGAAAGCATGGTACCAGTAAGTTGTAACATAGTTATATGGTATATGGTAATTTCACTGTAAAAAAATGGGAAAAAGTTGACTCTATTCGTCAACACTGCAAGCAAATTGAGAGGAACAACACATGCACAACTACTATATCTAATCTGTAAATCATGTGAAATTCTAGGCAATGATACCAATCCATGCCTACTTCAAAAAACATCCCTCTAGTTGTATTTTCAGGTTGCGAAAAGCAAACAGAAACTTTCACAAAAACAACTCCTTTATTAACCTCCTTTCAGTTTCAAACCATGTCGCAAGATGTATTGGTCTTTCAGTGAGTGACTATTCTTTCAATGTGTGTCTAATGAAAGTTCTTATTGGACGCGCAATATCTCTTTTAACATGTCTAGTGTACAAAATATGAATTTCCATTTACTAAATAACATGGACAACAAAATATCTCAAATGTATTTCAATAATTTGATGATCATTTGCAGAATTTTCATAGAATATTTTGTATGAATAGATGTGTATAAAATGTTCATATTGTCATTTTACGTTTCAATTATTAGCAGGACGATGAGTAAGTGGACAGAACACTAATATGATACAATGGGTCTATACAAACTTAACAAAGTGATGTACATGTATTTGCATACATATTACTAGTTTTAGTTCGGCTATGGTGTAAAGTCTGCTTCCTTGAAAACCTTATAATGTTGGATAGTTCAAGTAGTACATGCTGAGTTTATAAACCTTTTACTAAAGTGAAAATATGTTCATAAAATCGAGGTTAAAATTATAAGTTATTATTTTACAGTATGATATCAATATTGACACATGTCTTCTATGACATTACAATTGCCTTCTGGCATTGTTAGAAGCTGATTGCCTAAAGTATGGATTCCTCAAATTTGATAGTTACAAAAAAATTACATCATCAATCATTTATATGCTGGGCCCATATGTTATATATGTTAATACCAGATTTGAGTTCAGTCAATTTGCAAGTGATAGATACATCTGCTTCAGTAAGTAGAATACTACTGAGTGACTTAAATACACAGTATAAATCTCGACCCAAAACATATAAACTTAGTTTGGATACCAATGTGGTCTCTAACTAAACATATCTGGTCAAAGTCCCTCAATCAGCACAAAAAGTTGCTCATCCAATCAGTGAATCACAACTGTTAAAGTGACATAAAAAGTATATAAGTAGCATCCTGAGCTGACAAATATACCATATTTGGACATTACATAACTGCCCCAATAAACACTAACTTTATGAGGAACTGTGTTATTGGTTAGAATTTTGTGACCGATTAACAAAGACATGACTGTGTGGGTGGCTATGGATGAATTTTAAAGTACATTTCATGCATCCCAGGACATCTAGTATATTAACTTTGACTAGACTGTGAGTGAAGGTGTAAACCATAACAATACCATATAGGAGCTACTTCAACTTGGTGTAAATCATAATGGTACTGTAAAGGAACAAGACTAGTATAATACTAAACTCAGTTTGACTTTGTGCCCCTTTCATAGCCGATACATTATAGAGTCTGCATGAAAACTATTTTTTTTAAATCCTCTTTTTTTGCCAGGTAAAAAGATAACAATGGCACAATTTTGTTTTTCCCTGATAACTAATTGTATATAGACAGAGAGTAGAGAGGTAAAGTCGATTTCTCTGGTGTCCATGTGAGTTGTGGTATAATATTATAACTCAAATACAAAGACATTATGAATATTTGAAGCAATAGAATATAGGCCACAACAGAAACATTAATACTCGAAACATTAACGATATAATCAAAGACGAGACAGGAAAAGTTACAAATGTGATTTTCTGCTAGACAATGATATAAATATGGTACATGATGACACAAAGATTGGAACACTTTGAAATAGAATAACAAACTGTAATTATGTTATGTTATATGGCCTTTCAAAGCAAATTTATCAATTTATGTATGCATTTGATGGCTAAGTAATAAGTGATCCTCACCCATTTGATTCAAAGTTTCTAATTGGTATATATTAATTTTTGATGAATATATGTATATATTCATTATTGTTTCCTTAATTTTTTTTATCATCATTTTGTTGAATTTTCATTTTTAATTCTTTTCTTTTTTTTAATGTTTCACATCGGGGTTGTTACAGAAATACGTGTATCACATTAGCTTATAAAAAACGGTGACGTTAATTTCTAAAGCATAAAAACCACGCCTTTGGACAGTTAGGGTTTAAATGTGGGTTTTTTAAATATTAAATTACACGGTGATTTGGACCTATGCTACGGCATGTAAGGACAGGCATGATCAGATACGACCATGCTTTCATTCACCTCGCTGCCGTTGTCTCACTTAGACAAACCACTCGGCCGCTTTAACCGTAGGAAAAATTTATAAAACAATTGGACAATTTACGAAATGGTAGATAATCATAATGGTACTCAATTAAATAAAACTACTAGCACACGCAGTTACCTTGCAATCAGCTCACGCTTACCTTGAGTCGATGCTCGAACATGAAATTCTGGAACCGGCACCTGACTGAAATCGTCGGGTCACCAAACAACGTGGAGGCTTCTCACTGGTGAATCCTGGCACTGAACATAGTCAGGTAGTTGTAACCTGTATTTTCGTCAAATATATTTATTCTTCAAATTGTAAGATTATTGTTTATTTTAATAATAGTTATATGTGATTAATTAAATTAAATACTTCATTTTATCATTTTCTGAAATTTATGGCCGATTTTAGATATGAAGACGAACATTTAGTACTGACGAACAGGTAACTTGAAGTTTCAGCACTTCTGTGAGGGTAGAGGGCAAAGGTGAGGGTGTGTAGAGCTTGAGGGCGTAATCAATATCACGAAATCAAGCCAGAGAAATCGAACTAGCTTGACGACTGTCGACTGCATGGTTTGTGTAAGTTTCGCGATCGCCCCTTTCCACCGCCCTCCTTGGCCGTATGCACATATACGTCTGGCGTAGTCTGGGTGGTCCAAACCACTAGCGAAAACTTCATACCCGGCCCAAAATGAACCACTGTTTTCAATGCCTATACCACACGACCGGTCGTACGACCAAATTTTGGTCGTGGATAATAGTAGCATATACTAATACGAGTAATAGGGGCTACAGTAAGAAATACCCGGATGTTCGAATGATCTTGGACATAGGTCGTCTTCTTTACTCATGTTACTTATCAGGAGTTACCATGAGTATGAATCTAAGACCAGACTAAAAATCAGATTCACATTGGAAGAACATATGATTATGAATCAAATCTCCTAATTATGAGGCTGGAACTGGGGCTCAATATATTAGAAGAGTCTGTCTCATAAGTATCTTCAATATGTGAACATGAATCTGAATCTGAGACTAGATTTATACTCTATCTTGATAAGAACATCAGTCCTAAATTTCAGTAATATTTTTTGACCGGTCGTATGGTCGTGGCAAGTATTTTTTCCAATAACTTTTCTCCCCGGTCGTATGGTCGTGACAAATATTTTTTTTCACTGTCTTTTCTCCACGACCGGTCGTATGGTCGTGGCATGTATTTTTTCCAATGACTTTTCTCCACGACCGGTCGTATGGTCGTGGCATGTATTTTTTCCAATGACTTTTCTCCACGACCGGTCGTATGGTCGTGGCATGTATTTTTTCCAATGACTTTTCTCCACGACCTGTCGTATAGTCGTGGCATGTATTTTTTCCAATGACTTTTCTCCACGACCGGTCGTATGGTCGTGGCAAGTATTTATTTTCCCTGTGTTTTCTCCACGACCGGTCGTATGGTCGTGGCAAGTATTTATTTTCCCTTTGGTTTCCCCACGACCGGTCGTATGGTCGTGGCATGTATTTTTTCCAATGACTTTTCTCCACGACCGGTCGTATGGTCGTGGCATGTATTTTTTCACCATCTTTTCTCCACGACCGGTCGTATGGTCGTGGCAAGTATTTTTTCCAATAACTTTTCTCCCCGGTCGTATGGTCGTGAGAAATATTTTTTTCACTATCTTTTCTCCACGACTGGTCGTATGGTCGTGGCATGTATTTTTTCCAATGAATTTTCTCCACGACCGGTCGTATGGTCGTGGCATGTATTTTTTCACCATCTTTTCTCCACGACCGGTCGTATGGTCGTGGCAAGTATTTTTTCCAATGACTTTTCTCCACGACCGGTCGTATGGTCGTGGCATGTATTTTTTCCAATGACTTTTCTCCACGACTGGTCGTATGGTCGTGGCATGTATTTTTTCACGATCTTTTCTCCACGACCGGTCGTATGGTCGTGGCATGTGTTTTTTCACCATCTTTTCTCCACGACCGGTCGTATGGTCGTGGCATGTATTTTTCCACCATCTCTCCACGACCGGTCGTATGGTCGTGGCGTGTATTTTTTCCAATGACTTTTCTCCACGACCGGTCGTATGGTCGTGGCATGTATTTTTTCACCATCTTTTCTCCACGACCGGTCGTATGGTCGTGGCAAGTATTTTTTCCAATGACTTTTCTCCACGACCGGTCGTATGGTCGTGGCATGTATTTTTTCCAATGACTTTTCTCCACGACTGGTCGTATGGTCGTGGCATGTATTTTTTCACGATCTTTTCTCCACGACCGGTCGTATGGTCGTGGCATGTGTTTTTTCACCATCTTTTCTCCACGACCGGTCGTATGGTCGTGGCATGTATTTTTCCACCATCTCTCCACGACCGGTCGTATGGTCGTGGCGTGTATTTTTTCCAATGACTTTTCTCCACGACCGGTCGTATGGTCGTGGCATGTGTTTTTTCACCATCTTTTCTCCACGACCGGTCGTATGGTCGTGGCATGTATTTTTTCCAATGACTTTTCTCCACGACCGGTCGTATGGTCGTGGCAAGTATTTATTTTCCCTGTGTTTTCTCCACGACCGGTCGTATGGTCGTGGCAAGTATTTATTTTCCCTTTGGTTTCCCCACGACCGGTCGTATGGTCGTGGCATGTATTTTTTCCAATGACTTTTCTCCACGACCGGTCGTATGGTCGTGGCATGTATTTTTTCACCATCTTTTCTCCACGACCGGTCGTATGGTCGTGGCATGTATTTTTTCCAATGACTTTTCTCCACGACCGGTCGTATGGTCGTGGCATGTATTTTTTCCAATGACTTTTCTCCACGACCAGTCGTATGGTCGTGGCATGTGTTTTTTCACCATCTTTTCTCCACGACCGGTCGTATGGTCGTGGCATGTATTTTTTCCAATGACTTTTCTCCACGACCGGTCGTATGGTCGTGGCATGTGTTTTTTCACCATCTTTTCTCCACGACCGGTCGTATGGTCGTGGCATGTATTTTTTCCAATGACTTTTCTCCACGACCGGTCGTATGGTCGTGGCATGTATTTTTTCGCCATCTTTTCTCCACGACCGGTCGTATGGTCGTGGCATGTATTTTTTCCAATGAATTTTCTCCACGACCGATCTATGGTCGTGGCATGTGTTTTTTCACCATCTTTTCTCCACGACCGGTCGTATGGTCGTGGCATGTATTTTTTCCAATGACTTTTCTCCACGACCGGTCGTATGGTCGTGGCATGTGTTTTTTCACCATCTTTTCTCCACGACCGGTCGTATGGTCGTGGCATGTATTATTTCACCGTCTTTTCTCCACGACCGGTCGTATGGTCGTGGCATGTATTTTTTCCAATGACTTTTCTCCACGACCGGTCGTATGGTCGTGGCATCCATTTTGGGCCAAGCGACGTAATATTGGCCCTAATTTTACATAAGTCATAAGTATGATTGAAGTTTAGGATGATCGAGAATAGCTGACAAGTGTATACGGACTTTGATCGATACTTGTACACCTTTGCCAACACCTTCGCCACCTCTTACTATAAGAAACGTAATTCATTTGTTTTAGTTCGCAAGAGGAAATGGGAACATGAACGATTTGTCCTATTGCAACGCTTACTATTTCATGCACCATTTACATCGTCATTGGTATGCAAACTAAACTAGCAAAATTCATTCAAAGTTTAAAGCGTTTTATTAACTCTGCAAAACATTCTTTCAACGGGAAATTGTATTTACCAGTCTTCGTGCTTTCTATAGAGTCTTCACGCTGTTTCTGTGGTTTCATTCGCCCGTTTCCGCATATCGACACTCAGTTACTTAAAACAGGCACTGCACAATGACCTTGACTGCTTTCACGTGTTTCAAATATCACGTGAAAAAATGTACAAATCTCTCCAAAAAAACTAAAACCATTGCTGAATAATTAATTTTGACGATCGGTCTTTTTGTTTTCACCTCAATAAATGGACACAGGCTGTCGTCGAGACCTGAGTTGACCTCAAATGCGTGACATCGCACCGGTAATTTCCGGATTGTCGTTCGTGTAAGTTTCACGATATGTCGGGCCCACCCCCAACATGACATGCAGCACGGCCTAGCTTTGAACCTTTTTGACAACTCCTTTTCCACATAAATTCTGTTAAAATCAATTAGGGTGACGACCATACAAGAGTCACATGACATGTCGTACACACAGTGTTGTTTATCTCTCTGCTGTTCGATGTGTCCCAAGAGCGAACCCGTGTCGACTTTGGATTCAAAAAAATGTTACGTATAAATCCGAGAAATTTTAGGTACATGTTCATGTAAATAATTTTAGTAATGTAACAAGTAGAAAGTCCGAGCCCGGGCCGATTCCAGTTCGTCGAATACTACACGATCATTTCTGGTCGTGACAACTACCGCCAAAGGAAGTCTCTATCAATTTGAGAAATTCGGCAAAAAGACTTCTTTTTAGGTGTTGATGAATCCATAATAAAATAAGGTTTTTATAGCAATCACATGGTTGTTTTTGTCACTCATTTATTGCTGAACATTCCATTCAGGCGATGCCATCTTGTGCTGGATAATACTTCACGTACTCCAGTTGTGTTCCAAAACGAAGGTGTCGGCCTACAAAGCATGTAACTTGCAAAATTTAACCTGGAGGTCAAGATTCAAGTTCGCAGCTGTGGGTAATGGACATTGAACCGATTCAAGTTCAAGTTCGATTCGGTTTTAAGTCGGTTTTTCCTGTCCTAACTACGACAAGTTAAACCTGTTCCGAACCGATTTACTTTGAACCGAATCGACCCCCCCCCCCCCCCCAGGTAGTTTCGAACCGATTTAAGGGATTCGAATCGAATCGAAACAGGTTCAGAATTTAGGTCGGGACACAGGGTTACTATCTTGATGCCGAAATAAAAGGGGTGTTCTCAATAGGGGGGTTACATGTATTCTGATTAAATCTCATATCAACGAGTTCTGTGTTAAACGTGATGTCGAAAGTTTTTTCCGTCGTTTATGTCTTATCAGGAACACCTTATTTTTAGTTCGTATAAAGGGATCTTACCTGATTTATATATAAACACTTTATTGATGATAATGGTGGTGCAGCTTCACTCAAACTTGCGGAATGTGTAACTTCAATCCTGCTATTCAGTATACTTACATGTATGATATTCTGAACTATCAATTTCCTTGTCATCTTTCTTAGGATTGATGGTCATGATATAGCTACATCTGTTAATACTAAACCTACAGATTCACATTTATATTTGCAGTATGGTTCATCACATCCTAATAAATGTAAAGATTTCATTCTCTTTGTCTACGTCGTATAATATTTGTAGTAGTGATTTGGATTTCAGGGATAGCCCTGCTAAATTTTTCCACGTACTTCCACCAACGTGTATCCAGTGTCGGTTACCAATACGGCTTTAAAGGTGTCTTCTTTGTCTAGGAAGCTTGTATCAAATCACATGATCAGAAGATCAGAAGAGTATTAGGAACATAATAAGGACTTACGTTCTAATAGGATAATTTCCTGACGCACCTTTAACAGCTTGGCGTGGTGATACCAATCTTAGAAATACGGTGGTCCGACACATAACAACATGGATTGGAAGTTAATGCTGGTTCATTTCCATGACATAGTACTCGATGTGGTATATGTCGTTTCATTATTAATACTATAATCGTGCATTTGGCCCTAAGAACAGCGTGGCTGTTACGACAGTAGCTTTACTTGTATTAGTACTACAGACCCTTTTCATCAAATTTCCATCCTATGAATTCATAATTTAAAAAAAAAACATCCTGATAACATATTTCATTCCATATTTCATATCTAAACTATTTATTCAAGTGCAATGTATGTATGTACTACAAATTTGGGCAAGCGCTGGTATATTTTGTTTGACGATTTAAACCCCTCCCCCCATTCCACATACACGCACATAAAAAGTAAAATAATATGAAATAAAATAAAACGTGAGTTTTCACATAGATTTAATGTATCCAGGTACAACCCTAACAGTTACACGTTCTCTAAGCCATCCTGCAGATCTGTCAATGTGTACTGTGCAAATTAATACACAATGAGCAATATTTTTAGATCGTCTAAATAGTGGATACTAGTACTTTATAAAGTTTAGTATAAAATGTAGAACGATATTTAGATCGTTTAAATAGTCGATAGTTTATCAAGTTCAGATAACGATATTTAGATCGTCTAAATATAAAATGTAGAGCGATATTTAGATCGTATAAATAGTCGATAGTTTATAAAGTTTAGATAACGATATTTAGATCGTCTAAATGTAAAATGTAGAGCGATATTCAGATCGTATGAATAGTCGATAGTTTATAAAGTTTAGATAACGATATTTAGATCGTCTAAATATAAAATGTAGAACGATGTTTAGATCGTTTAAATAGTGGATAGTTTATCAAGTTCAGATAACGATATTTAGATCGTCTAAATGTAAAATGTAGAGCGATATTCAGATCGTATAAATAGTGGATACTTTATAAAAGTTTAGATAACGATATTTAGATCGTCTAAATATAAAATGTAGAACGATGTTTAGATCGTCTAAATGTAAAATGTAGAGCGATATTTAGATCGTATGAATAGTGGATACTTTATAAAAGTTTAGATAACGATATTTAGATCGTCTAATATAAAATGTAGAGCGATATTTAGATCGTCTAAATAGTCGATAGTTTATAAAGTTTAGATAACGATATTTAGATCGTCTAAATATAAAATATAGAACGATGTTTAGATCGTCTAAATGTAAAATGTAGAGCGATATTTAGATCGTATAAATAGTGTATACTTTATAAAAGTTTAGATAACGATATTTAGATCGTCTAAATATAAAATGTAGAGCGATATTTAGATCGTATAAATAGTCGATAGTTTATAAAGTTTAGATAACGATATTCAGATCGTCTAAATATAAAATATAGAACGATGTTTAGATCGTCTAAATGTAAAATGTAGAGCGATATTTAGATCGTATAAATAGTGGATACTTTATAAAAGTTTAGATAACGATATTTAGATCGTCTAAATGTAAAATGTAGAGCGATATTTAGATCGTCTAAATATAAAATGTAGAGCGATATTTAGATCGTCTAAATATAAAATGTAGAGCGATATTCAGATCGTATAAATAGTCGATAGTTTATAAAGTTTAGATAACGATATTTAGATCGTCTAAATGTAAAATGTAGAGCGATATTTAGATCGTATAAATAGTGGATACTTTATAAAAGTTTAGATAACGATATTTAGATCGTCTAAATGTAAAATGTAGAGCGATATTCAGATCGTATAAATAGTCGATAGTTTATAAAGTTTAGATAACGATATTTAGATCGTCTAAATGTAAAATGTAGAGCGATATTTAGATCGTCTAAATATAAAATGTAGAGCGATATTTAGATCGTATAAATAGTCGATAGTTTATAAAGTTTAGATAACGATATTTAGATCGTCTAAATGTAAAATGTAGAGCGATATTTAGATCGTCTAAATATAAAATGTAGAGCGATATTCAGATCGTATAAATAGTCGATAGTTTATAAAGTTTAGATAACGATATTTAGATCGTCTAAATGTAAAATGTAGAGCGATATTAGATCGTATAAATAGTGGATACTTTATAAAAGTTTAGATAACGATATTTAGATCGTCTAAATATAAAATGTAGAACGATGTTTAGATCGTTTAAATAGTGGATAGTTTATCAAGTTCAGATAACGATATTTAGATTGTCTAAATATAAAATGTAGAGCGATATTTAGATCGTATAAATAGTCGATAGTTTATAAAGTTTAGATAACGATATTTAGATCGTCTAAATATAAAATGTAGAACGATGTTTAGATCCTCTGAATGTAAAATGTAGAGCGATATTTAGATCGTATAAATAGTGGATACTTTATAAAAGTTTAGATAACGATATTTAGATCGTCTAAATATAAAATGTAGAACGACATTTAGATCGTCTAAATGTAAAATGTAGAACGATATTTAGATCGTCTAAATATAAAATGAAGAGCGATATTCAGATCGTATAAATAGTGGATACTTTATAAAAGTTTAGATAACGATATTTGTATGGTATAAATATAAAATGTAGAACGATATTTAGATCGTTTAAATAGTGGATGGTTTATCAAGTTTAGATAACGATATTTAGATCGTCTGTAGAACGATATTTAGATCGTATATATAGTGGATAGTTTATAAAGTTTTAGATTTAGAGTAAGATCATAATGGTTAACTTAGCTTTCTAATTTCTAACTTAAAAACTTTAGATTTAGATTTAGACACTTCTAATTTATCTATCTAAACTTCTAGCTAAACTTTCTAAACTGGCTAATACACAATACCGCACCTTGCTGCAGTATACTTAACATTTTAGAAGCGTCATGTCATCTCATCGTGGACGTATACAGAATCAAAAATATAAATTAGATCAAAGGCAAATTAACATTTTAAGATACACAAATATTTGCATATTAAAAGGAATCGTGAAAAACCACATCACGTATTCAAAAATGGTATTTAAAAATGGGGGCTACGATCGTACAAAGGTCGTGGGGGAAAGAGTGCAAAAATATTTCTTCATCACTGTCCCATGGTCGTGGAAAAAAGACAGTAAAGAAATACATACCACGACCATACGACCGGTCGTGGAGAAAAGACAGTGAAAAAATACATGCCACGACCATACGACCGGTCGTAGAGAAAACTCATTGGAAAAAATACATACCACGACCATACGACCGGTCGTGGAGAAAAGACAGTGAAAAAATACATGCCACGACCATACGACCGGTCGTGGAGAAAAGATGGTGAAAAAACACATGCCACGACCATACGACCGGTCGTGGAGAAAAGTCATTGGAAAAAATACATGCCACGACCATACGACCGGTCGTGGAGAAAAGATGGTGAAAAAACACATGCCACGACCATACGACCGGTCGTGGAGAAAAGATGGTGAAAAAACACATGCCACGACCATACGACCGGTCGTGGAGAAAAGTCATTGGAAAAAATACATGCCACGACCATACGACCGGTCGTGGAGAAAAGATGGTGAAAAAACACATGCCACGACCATACGACCGGTCGTGGAGAAAAGTCATTGGAAAAAATACATGCCACGACCATACGACCGGTCGTGGAGAAAAGATGGTGAAAAAACACATGCCACGACCATACGACCGGTCGTGGAGAAAAGTCATTGGAAAAAATACATGCCACGACCATACGACCGGTCGTGGAGAAAAGATGGTGAAAAAACACATGCCACGACCATACGACCGGTCGTGGAGAAAAGATGGTGAAAAAATACATGCCACGACCATACGACCGGTCGTGGAGAAAAGATGGTGAAAAAATACATGCCACGACCATACGACCGGTCGTGGAGAAAAGATGGTGAAAAAACACATGCCACGACCATACGACCGGTCGTGGAGAAAAGATGGTGAAAAAATACATGCCACGACCATACGACAGGTCGTGGAGAAAATTCATTGGAAAAAATACATGCCACGACCATACGACCGGTCGTGGAGAAAATTCATTGGAAAAAGTACATGCCACGACCATACGACCGGTCGTGGAGAAAATTCATTGGAAAAAATACATGCCACGACCATACGACCGGTCGTGGAGAAAATTCATTGGAAAAAATACATGCCACGACCATACGACCGGTCGTGGAGAAAAGACAGTGATAAAATACATACCACGAACAACATACGACCGGTCGTGGAGAAGATAGAATAAATTTATTGTTTATTGTCCGAGGTCAAACGAACATCCGGGTATTTATTACTATAGCCCTGTGTATTATATGATACTAAACATCCACGACCGAAATTTGGTCGTACGACCGGTCGTGTAGCGTAGGCATTGAAAACAGTGGTTCATTTTGGGCCGCATATGAAAACTTGAATCGCCCTTTAATGTATGCTTTTCTTGAACGTCGAACGATTGTTCTGCTTGCAATGCAGTCGAACGATCTAGAAGGCGCACACACGGTCACTTGTGAACTAATATAATATTCCTTTCCAGGATGGTGATATTCTAGTCTAGGATGATCATTAATACAAAATAATGACGTTATTATATGTATTTACCATATTCAAAAAATACCGTTGTGGAATTAGTTCACAAGTGACTGTGAGAAGGTGACTCGATTCTGACAATGTCCCTAAACACTAACAAAAACACGAGAAACTTGAAAATGATGACACCCATCCTCCTAATATTCAGGGTAGCAAGAGCACAGACACCACTTTACTCTTTCTACAATTTCAGTTATAAACTGTAACGCCAGACGTTGATTTCATTCTTTCAGTAAGGGCCTTCCTTCAGTAATGGGGTGTTTTTTTTTCAAGCTAGCTTAAGCCTCCCCCTAGCCCGTTGTGCTAAGGGCGGCCCTTTTTATTTTTCTGTTTCTCATCATTTTTATTTCCGACCGACCCCTGAGCAGAGCAAAATTGTAAGGTTCCTCATGGCGTCTTAGGCCAGTTCTGCCGAGGCCACGACCTTGCGACATTGGCCCCCTAAAATTACAAATGAAGCAATAATTTTCCCACCTTTCATCGCTTTGGCGCATTCATTTTACGGCAGACATCAAAATTATCTAAGTCCACGGCCGGACCAGGCCAGGCTCTGACTCGACGTGAATCCCACAAGAAGAATACTGACTGCGTAAGGGAAAGTTTTGTTGACATCATATAAGATACAGTGACAACGCGCAGTTCTATTGTTAACATAAAAAATGCCACAAAAAGATCAACTTTGATAAACTTAATCTACAAATTAAAACATTAGAGGGATTAGATGAGAGTTGAGACGTCGAAATGGACGTCTCTCGTCACATGTTTTGTCTATCGTCACTGTCGTGACCTCTGACCTAATCACTAAAGTGGTTATGCCGCGAAACACTGAACTTGCTACCGGAACATCTATCTGCCATGCCACAGCTCAGAAGCCTTCGTGAACCAAATTTATTGGACAGGTTGTGATTTTCATTTGCTGATGGGTTAAATTAAATGAGTACATGTGTATTTTGATTCCGAAAAAGCTGTGTTAGGGGATCGTGTTGCATGATGTTGACAGTGCTAGTGACACATGTGAATGTTGGGCACTGAGTCAATGCGTAATCACGGCCGATGCATGTGCGCCCGGTCAGACATGAAGAACGAACTTGTTGTGCAAATCAGAAAAACATTAATGTAATATTTACAGAGCATCCCAACTTTGACTTTGTTGATAGTTTTAGTTAAAGATTCAAGTTCTGATTTTCAAGGACACCTAATGTCAACTTTCCGTATCATTGCAAGTTTACGGGTACGTTACTATGCTGTCATTTGATATAGCAGGACCAAATCATGATACACAGCCCGTAACGGTTAATTAATAAAAAATAAATTATTTTCAAGTTTGTTTGACTATTATTTGTAAGTTTTTCGTTCACATTTGGTACTTTTTAAAGTCAGGGATTTTATTTCTTCAAAATGTCATGAATTTGAAGAGGGAATGATCAACACAGCAGTGTACTAACAATTTTAAAAATGAAACAAGTGGTTATAAGTTTAGGATTTCTCAAAGTTTTTATTCAGTCATATGTTCACTGTGACTTATTTTGAAGTTGTTCATTGTCCTTGTCTGAAAAAAGGGAATTATAAATTTTAGCACTGCTATTCATTGATATTCAGATTAAAAATTGTGACTACCTGGCTGTCCAATCTTTCTAAACAATATATCATTCATATGTGTGTGTATATATATATATATATATATATATATATATATATATATATATATATATATATATATATATATATATATATATATATATATATATATATATAGTTTTGGTAGTACTGGAACTCTTTCTTGGGTGTAACTCGGAGTTTCACGCATATCAGTGAGTGTCTGATGATCGCAATATGCGTGAAACTCCGAGTTACACCCAAGAAAGAGTTCCAGTACTACCAAAACTATTACGCTCTGCCACTGCGGTATAGAGCACTGTCTTAGCAGATTGATACTCACCGAGTTATATATATATATATATATATATATATATATATATATATATATATATATATATATATATATATATATATATATATATATATATATATATATATATATATATATATATATATATAACTTAAAATTACATAATCTTAATTGCCTTCTTTTTCTAAGGTGTAATGTGTAGTACACCATTTTAAAAAAATAGCTTACTGGGAACTGTTAGAATTTTTTAATGTAGTTAGGTAATGGTCTATACGTAATGGAATATCTCAGACCACAGTATCTCTATAGTGGTCTGAGATAATTTATATGAATATTTCATAGACAATTATAATTGACCCCACTCCCTGTCAAATGACACCACGTTTTGGAACCAAGGGGCCTGTGTCCCCACTTGTTGGAAACCTTGGCAGAACACCGCCGTCTAACCCCCCCCCCCCCTCTCGAGTCACCCACCCACCCACCAACCCCTTTGTTACGTCAGAGCAGCATGTGTCTTTCATCATGGCAGAAGCCGTTGAGGTTTGATGAGGGACAGGGCTCAAAATTAATACTGTCACGCGGTACATTTTGCTGCAATGTAATAATAGCTCAGAATATTTCCATCATTTTCAAAATTATGCTTAAAATTGGTAAAAGTCATACTGCATTCCTAATTCCTTGACCAGTTTTTAGCTTTAAATTAGTTGTATTATCAGGGAAATGACCGACTCCATAGCGTTTCATGACCCATGACATGCATGACCTTTGAAGACATTCCGATGTTTACATTATTACTTTTAATTACTTTTAAACAGTAAATCCCAAAGGGGTTCTGAGTTCTAGAAATGTTTACATGTTATCTGGTGGATTATTTTGACAAGTTCACACTGAAGAAAAATGTTTCATAGAAGTAATGGTTTATATAAATGAAAATTCATCTAGCACACTGATGACAATCACGTAAGTGTTTCAAAAAGTTACATACTAAAGTTCAAATTGGATAACTTGAAAACATTGTTAGCGATGGCAATGCCACTTTGATTAATAGGACGAATGTATTAGTACTCCTGATAAAATCACACAATAGTTCATGGCTACAGATATACACCCATCAGGATGATAAGCATTTAATCATCTTCTTACAAAGTTGTTCTACAGACTTGTCAACCTTGCTAAAATGAAGGAAAGAGACTTGTAACAAGGAATTCAATAAAGAGAAGAGAAATGAAGTTGTATAGAGACTAACAGGACAGAAAGGACAGAGAATAGAACTGAAAAAATACATTTGTTTTTCTTGCCCCCCCCCCTTTTTTATTTCGCCCGCCCGACCCGCCTGACTATTCCATTGGAGATGAGAAACAAAACAAAAAAAACCTCACCCTAAAAAGAAAAAAAAGTGACCCACTTTCAATTCCTTCGCTAAAATATGACCCTTCCGCTTTGGAAACATTCCGATGAAAAAACATTTTAAACATTTGCTGCCTCCTGTGGCGAAGTTGTTAGCGCTAAAGATTAGTAGTCTGGGTTCAAATCCGACTAGAACAGTGAATTTTTCTGTAGTATAAGATCCCATCACATTGATAGTTTTTAAAGGTATTTGTTATTTCCCACTATTACCACCACAATTAGTTTGTGTTTGTATCAAATCAATACTTCTGTCGTGTTTTGATTTAAATTGGCTGAACTGAAGGCCAGAATTCCCAAAGACTAGATGAGCGCACAACTGACAACCTTAGGACTAAGGTCAACATCACTATGATGAGACTCGCTCCTATTCATATGGGGGGGGGGGGGCAAATGAAACCAGAAAACGTTAGTTCTTATCTTGTTTCCGATTTTTCCAATATACTGGTATAATATAATAAACCAGCCCCAGGAAGTGGTTTATTGCTTAAAAACAACATTCCATAGGAAGCATGTATAAATAACGATTACGATCTTAATATTGATAAATATGTACATTTCAATTCAGACGATGATAGCTTACTGAAAATGCCACAATTTCGCAGTGAAGCATTCCGACAGTCATTTTTTAACAGAATATTTTATACATGGAACGCTTGCCCAGTCAAATCGGACTTGTCGTTTGCAGTAAGTGTCAACTCATATAAAAACGATCTCCGTATATTTTATAGAAATCTTTTGGAAAATAGTTTTTTGTCTTTTAATACTTGCACATGGGTCAATCGATGTCATTGTGCCAAGTGTCGTATTTCTTAATTCTGTTCTCGTATGTTATTCTTTAGTGTATATTTTTTTATATATTGTATTTACTGTTTTTAATATGTTCTTGTTTGTTTATCCATTTGTTGTATGTGGAGGGTTGCTCTTATATAGGTGCTTGCCACCTGTGCGACTTTTTCCCCTGACTTATTGTCGAAGTTTAATAAATAAATAAAAATGGTAATGTATACAAAAATAAAACAGAAATGAATGTCTTCTTAGAACAACCAAGTAAATATCTATAAAAGAAAAACTAACATCATCAAGAATATTTCTTTTGCTATCAATTCCATAACCTCAAACTTCACAGCTGTAAGTCAT
Source organism: Glandiceps talaboti (assembly GCF_964340395.1). NCBI lineage: Eukaryota > Metazoa > Hemichordata > Enteropneusta > Spengelidae > Glandiceps > Glandiceps talaboti. Next base: position 6,832,214 of record NC_135556.1, on the reverse strand, counting down.
AATAAGAACAATTTAGCGATCAAAAAGATCTAAAGCCACACCAAATACACTCATTGGGAGAAATACTGTAATTCTTCGTCAACTAACTATAAAGATATTTCGACTTTATCAATAAAGCAATGCAAAATTACATTTAAATGAATGTAAAATACAACTCAATCGATATAAATGCATTAACAAAATGTACAAATATAAATCAATATAAACGAAAATTAGAAATATTCTTCTTTTGGTAAAGTATGATATGAGTACTACCTCCAATCGTGCTCTGTACAAGATATGGCATATCGCGAATTGATCGATAAAAGAAAGGATGAAATAATCTAATTATTTAGTGAAATTTATATCATATTGTAATGAACTAATTTCTTACGTTCTTGCAGTTAAAACACTCACGTGACTTATTTATATACGGCCATATAAGCTTATTAGCTCTGGAATATGCGCTTCGAGGTTTCGCGACACACGTCTTCAACCCACATGTCGGAAACCTGAAAGAGCATATTTCGTTGACCCATACTATACTATGGTTATAATGCTACTATGTAAGCTTACTGCCTGGGGTTGAGGAGGGGGGGGGCGTAAACAGTAGATTTGATATCAGCAATGCTGCTTATCTTGTTTTACACATGTAGTATGCGAAACATTAGAAACTGTTATCAATGACAAGAAAATCGGGTTCCATAAATTGTATTTCATTCGATGCGCGATTAAATGTACACATTGGAATATCATGGGAAGGAAATACTTGTGAACGGGCTAAGGTTTTGCAGGGTATATTAATAGTCATCGCTGTTTCGACATGCGCCGCCCGTCCCTCGATTGATCGATGTGTGGGGGCGCCCCATCACAGCGTACTTACAGACTCCCTAAAAATACAAACCAAAATACATTCAGTACTCACAGTTACAAGTCTTTGTAGCGTGATGCAAATAATGTTAATAATAAATATTGACTTTTTCTTAAAAAGTTATTCAGAAAATTGAGTTTGTTCATTTGAACACCTTGACTAGTAATAACTGTTAGACATAAATAAAAAATATTCGAAATGCACATTTCTCGACAGGTTGTTACCCCAGAAGTGCCCGAAGTCCCGTTTGGTGCTATCAAATTGTTTTGGGGAACTTTTCTGACCCCAAACTAAATGACTATATCTGGTTCCTTGTATGGATGGGTGGTCAAGTAGTGTGTATTTAGATACCTAGTGTTTATACCATACCGTTTCGTACCCTATTGGATCCATGTTATCTGTCAATTGACAGTTAGTACAATATAAATTAACTGTAATGCCTTCATGCAATCATGAACGAACGTTGCGTTCAAGTGCAAAAAGTTCTTATTTGGCGGGAAAACATTACCAAATAATAGGTATTATCGTGTAGGTAAATACCAGTGCATGGTTAGGTAGAGTAGTAAAGGCAAAATAAATACTGGTATATATGTGATTGATTCCACCGTGACCTTTGCGGGGTTGCTAACGATATCAGCGAGTCTAGATAATTTTATGTGCTTGCAGTTAGATCACATTAAATAGGGAACTTGCAAACCCGCCATGTTGAATGTTGCATCATGGGAAATGTGATAATAAATACTAATCCAATAGTATTGTAAACAATAATGTTACATTGTTTGTAACCACAAATAACCAATTCATAGTCACCCTGATCATTGCGGGGTTTATTTTATCGGTAGCTCCAGATTAGGTATTATGATAACCACCGAAAATCCCATAATCCTTTGTATCTGAGCATGCGCAGTCTGGATTGCAAATTCCCTATTCGATGTAAATACATGTAAGTATTAAAGTGGCCACATGGAAGAGGTTTGGGTATTTGAACAGTTTTATCATGGCGTCTTCAACTTGAAAAATAAATCTGGAAAAACATAGACCAAGTCTGTGTTTGTAACTCAATACATTGCAAAAAGCTATTTTAAAAAAATTAAAAAATGTGTACGTACAATAACAAACGTTTTAAATATTCATTAATCTTCGAACTGCAATTTATCAGAGTTACAAACGAGGACCTGGCAAGTTTTGTTTACGTGATTTTTCAAGTTGGAGGCCATGATAAAATTGTTTTGTAAATTGAAAATAAAAAATAGATACCTTTCCTCATTCACTTTAAAAAATTGAAAAATAATCAGCAAAAGATGGTTCTAAGAGCTTAAGAAGATGCAAAATTTAATACAACAAAATCACTTTGAATTCTAACAGGAAGACTACTCTAGTCTCTTTGATGACGTGAGGTTCATATAGTCTGTAGTATGACGTCATACTCTATGCAATGCATAATATTATGTTTTTATGTGATTACTTCGGATGAAAATGCGTCACTGTTTGATTACGTCATCATGACTACGTCATCCTGCAGTGTTTTCCTTGTATATTGAACTCTGTTTTGCATCTTAAACGTATACTGACAGAAGCCAAGCCAGCAACAGTACAAAACCCATCCTCGTAGAATAGGTGAGATAGCTTGCACCACAAGTTTCCATCTCAGCATTGACCTGTAACATATCAAACGGATTAATATTTAGTGATGAACATTACTGAGCAGGGTCGTCTTTTCTTCACTTCAATTTAGTTTCGTAGGAATATATGAGAATTACACTTCCACAAATTTGAATAATTATAGAAAAAAAGACTAACAAAGACGTATAAGTGATGGTTGGGAACCTGAAATTATGTTTCAAAAGCATAACAAAATATTCGCTTTTATGTGCAGTCATCTGTAAGTTAATATTCTATTCCAGGATGGTAATAATCTAGTCTAGGATGATCATAATACAAAATAGTGACGTTATTAGGCGATCGCTATTCTGGAGCAATCACAGGGAACGGTATTTTTTGAATATCGCTTAATAACGTCATTAGTTTGTATTGTGATAATCCTAGACTAGAATATTAATATCCTGGAATAGAATATTAGCTCACCCACAAGTGACTCAAGGCTGTGCTCAAAAGTTTTATGATCCGGACCGTGGCACATGTATTGTATTTACATAAACTTACATCATTAGCGTTCACAAATGTAACTCCAGCTTCTGTCATCCGGATCTTCATTGCGGCTATAGTGACATCGGCAACACCACGAGCAGCATCTTCAATTACAACAGTGCGGAATCCATAATCCGCAGCATCTATCGCCGTAGAGCCTACACAATAATCGTATGCCAGTCCACAGACGTAGACATCGGTTACACTTCGATTTTTAAGTGCGCCCTCTAGTGTCGTCTCTGATAATTTCTTGTTATCCCAGAAAGCTGAGTAACTGTCCAGGTCTGGATTGGTTCCTTTCAGGATTTCAACACGGTTGTCTAGGACCTGTTAAGATTGAGTTGAAATTTTGCAGCCAGCTTGATATAGCGTAAACATTCAATTTAAAAGTCGAGTATAAAGAGTATGTAGGTACATGATGAGGTACGTACAGGTGGTAATAACTTCTAACAAATTGCTAATATGCCGGAAAATTCTGTGACTCAGACAACCTGAGATGACAATAGTATTCGACACATGTACCGTAGTTATTATCATTTACCATATGCAGATATTCATTTATGTTAATTAATGTTTTGCATGATACCATGAGTTTATAGACACGCGACAAGCAGCTTCGATTCTCTTTCTATACACAAGCAATCGCCAATTACCTTTACTCTGATGCTGTAAAGGTATTTTTAGAGTATGATCCCCGGCTATTGATCCCCATGGATTGGGGAATTTTCAGATGAAACACATAACTTTTTATGAGCCCCCCCCCCCCCCTCCCGGATTATGTCTATAAAAATGCTAAACTTACGGTCAAATCTTTGTGATACTCCGATCCCCACGATTCTTGAATACAGTGTGTTGGCCATAGTGTTTGTTCCATTACTGGTGGTCCAGCAAACGTTACCACGTCGAACATCTGTGCATCTCCTGCCGAGATCTGGTGTAAAGCAAGATAAGTAATCAACGAATATGGGTTATACCCTTACAAAAGTTTGCACACAGGTATATGAAGCACATACATGGTGACGAAAGTCGTACACACACTAGTCTAGGTACTAAACCATCGGGCAATTCTGTAAACTTTAAAAGCGACCACAGGCCGCGAGAGCTTGCTCAAGATGCACCAGAGGTCCGGTGCTGACATCGTCGACTTTTGTTCGGCAACCTTGAGCTACCGAGCGCAGATCGTGTTGCAACTACAAATGTACACCATTCAATATGTACATGTATGAGCAAGTATGCATATTTATTTCATTTATTAGTTGGGCTTTCATTTCGCGATTCTTTCACAAATGAATAAATAAGTAAGTGTGAATAATTAATTAATTAATTAATTAGGATCTGCGTGCATCTATTTATCCATACACTCACTGTTAATAATGCTAGCTGTAAAACATCGCGAGAGGTCGGTCTCGAGAGTCATCGGTAAATGTATACCAAACAGTCGAAATGTCGACAGTGTATGCTTGTGCACGTGCATATCATATATGCATGCACTAACTATCAACTTGCAATGAGAAAATGATATGGTTAAGTTTGGATGCGTAAATTCCAACCATATACACACCAATACATAGTCTTACCTGAGATGAAGAGTGCAATGGTCGAAGGTTTAGGTTATCATAGAATGAGATATGGTTTGCTGGATGCCAATCCTTAGAGTACACCACCACATCAAACTTAATATCTTCTAATAATTTATTGATAACTGGAACAACTTCATAGCCATCTTGGTTTGCTGGACTGTGTTTCAATGCCAGTGAACCGTTGATGAAGTCATTTTGTACATCAATTACAAGGAGAGCTGTGACTGGTGAATTATTCTGATATCAAAATGAGTATGTATAGTTATCAGTATTATTAATAGGTCAATGTACAGTTATTACAAATCACAACAGTACATTCACGCACGCATATCATCTATGTATGTATGTATGTATGTATGTATGTATGTATGTATGTATGTATGTATGTATGTATGTATGTATGCATGTATGTATGTATGTATGTATGTATGTATGTATGTATGTATGTATGTATGTATGTATGTATGTATGTATGCGTGTATGCGTGTATGCATGTACATTTTTGTATGTATGTATGTATGTATGTATGTATGTATCATATCATATCATAATAACAGCTAGGTAAGGCTAATAGCCTATGAGCTGGTCCGCAAAACAAATTAAATTTAAAATAGTGTCAATCCATGTCCTTATGGCCGTAGTGAGAAGTCAATGTTCGTAGAATATTTCCAGTGTTCCCAGAGAGAGTCTAGATTGTTCTTAAAACAGTTAAGTGAATTTGATGTGACAAGCGTAGCAGGTAAATGTATGTATGTATGTATGTATGTATGTATGTGTGTATGTGTGTGTGTATGTATGTATGTATGTATGTATGTATGTATGTGCGTGCGTGCGTAAGTACGTACGCGCGTGTGGTGGTGGTGGTGGTGGGGGGGGGTACGTACGTACGTTTGTACGGTCTATGGCTTGTACGTAGTCAAAGAAAATTCCACGAATATTACGTAATACCATTTCAATGAACGGTAGCTGCAGTGGACGGAACATGTCATACATCTCAGACCACTTAGTGGTCTGAGCATACATGTACAACAAAATGAAACAAACATGATAAAACTAAAAAAGTACACAATAACGGAAAGTTACTCACACAGGTCGCAACACATCTGCTTATGTACAGTCCAAGTAGAACAAAAGATAGTATGAATACTTTCATCTTACACTTCTTTCAGCTTAGTGCTGCGATCCAATTGGTACCTATTGAAGAAAAAAGTACATTTTCATGGAAGGCAAAAGAAGCCATTTTTATTTCATGAGGAATCCAAACAAGCACTTCACAGCATGTTTTGTTATAATGAGATGTTTTTCTACTCTACATGGTATAAATATTTCAAAGAATAGTATTTTTTCGTTTGTCATTATTCAGTTTTGGCTGTTGTTATGGGCGTGGTGTTGTTGCTAGGGTTATATATATATATATATATATATATATATATATATATATATATATATATATATATATATATATATATATATATATATATACATATAATATGTTCATTTTTGGAAATGTCTACCTCCTTGTCTATTAATCCCTGCTGTCAGCTTTGCAATGCATGTCATCATTTGGTTGTTACTGTGGGCGTGGTCTTGTTGGCAGGCATATTTGCATACAGCTTTGCATGTTTATCACTTTTGTCTTTTGACACGGACAGACAAACAGACAGACAGACAGACAGACAGACAGACAGACAGACAGACAGACAGACAGACACCGCACCATGTGCATAGCACTAATTATATAAGTTCAGATGTGCTAAAAATGCTAATTACCTATGGTAAATGTAATTTAATTTTGCAAATTTATGTAAGACTTCATTGTTTTATTCAACCTAGAAAATATTTTTCTCTATATTCAGTTTGTTTTCGTGAGGATATAGCCAGAAAAGAATAAACAACAAACATAGAATTTCAGTTTTGGGCCACAACCCGAGTGACCTTTGGTGTACTATATTGTCGTTCTTTGTGCATGCAGTTGCCGTTCTTGTCTCAGCCCGGCGGTGAGCTGAGCGCCTTTTCCTATGCGATACGATAGACTATGACGACAAAACGACCGCAACAAAAATATATCGAAGTAAATAAAGACATATTAAAATGTTATTTCAGTTTTAACCAGATTGCTATCACATCATTGCAGATCGATCCGTGTATTGCCGTTTCCATCGGAGAACTGGGTAGTCTGCAAGATACGACATTCGTGTACGATATCACTCCCTTTTTATGCAATAGAATCCTCTAACTTGGTAGTCAGTGTTTCTATATAAATAGAAAACAAGATTCATTCGGAAGCGTGCATACTTAGTTAAGTTTAGCCACCTGTAAACATTCCAATACAAAATGTACTTTGAAAACGGACAGCAGGTAGGAATGCTTCGATTCAGTGTATTAAAAAGAACCTTACCTCTTTCAATACTATCAGGTGTACACTAACATATGGACTACACTTATGGGCCTAACTTTACTTCACCCATTTATTACATACATTTACAATAACACGTAATCACTCATTTATAGAAACAACATGTTGACTCAGTTACATAACATACTAACTACACAGACTGAACAAAACATAGGCTCTGAAATAACCACCAGGACTTTGGGTGGGAACAATTAACAATTAAATATTGTTCAAGATTTCTGTATTGAATAATATTACGACACTTGGCATAAATTAGACAGCAAATATCGAAGCGAAGATTGTTCAGGGGTCAATGGAAATGCTTTTTTAGTTCTTGCTTTGGCGATATAATGAACCATCAAGTGAGTAGACGGGCTGCTTTATCAGTATTATCTCAGACCACTACTAGATATGTCCCGAAGCATGTCATTGTCAGTGAGACATGGTTAGGGAACCATCAGTAATTATGGGGGGGGGGGAGGGAATTAGGGGGGGGGGGGTCACTTTTTACAAATTTGTCCTCGGGGAGGGTCACATTTTAAAAAATGAAAATTAGGAGACGGTCACGCTTTACATTGGCTCAGTTGCTTATCTAAATTTGCATTATTTTGTGATTTTAGCACGATCCGGCCGCTGCCACCAGTTACAAATCACACTGCTACAACATCCCACCACTGCCACCATTGTAAAGTGATATCATAGCATATCAGTGAAATACGGTGAATTCACTACGAGGCCCGGAGAGGAGCGGGTCTCACAGTAGTAAAGGAGGAACAGCCGCGTCATCTAGGCTTTGGGAGTTCTGGCCTTCAGCTCGATCGCCCAATACTGATCCAAATACAGACATCTGAGATTTACTAATATACAAACCCAAACTCATTGTGATGGCGGTAATGATAGTGGGCAACAACAAATGCCTTAAAAATATCGAAAAATTCCCTGTCTGTAGTAGGATTCGAACCCAGGATCTCCTGACTAATCTTGAGCTCTAACAACTACGTGTCATAGGGAGGCGGTGTTAAAAATGTTTTACATTGTAATATTTCAACAAGGGCGAATCCTCGTACACTTTGTATTACATGTAAACTACAGCCAGTGCAGTGCAGTGCTAGTCTAAAATTAATATCCAAGGCTTCGAGTAACAAAAAATTCGATACCACTCGTAGCCTCCAGACAAGTATAGTGCGAAAAAAGCTCAAACTATAATACACATTGTTCTAGCAGTCAACCACATAAACATTTACAAACTTAGTAAACTAGTGTGGAAACAATTAGCCTTACGGTACTATTCCGACTGCAGAATTCCCTAGCACCACAACCGTCTTCTGTCCTTAAATGCTTTGTCGTCTTTCAAAATAAAAAGCTTTTAACCTCCAGTAAGTACCAGCTACATAGAATAGAAGCGTTCAAGCTTTATAATTCGCAGATCTAAAGAAGTAATTGTCAGAAAAACGTGATAATCCCATCCTTGTTGAGGTACACCACAATGTATAATGGTATATATCCACCCAGTCCGCAGATTCACGTGATCTCCGTTGTATGTACATACAGATCTAGAATATTGTCTTTTGTCACATCTTCATTTCTGTTAATTTGGACTATTAATATCGTCGACAAAAGAACCTACCTTTGACTAGTAACCCTGAACTAGTTTAGTGCCTCTATTTAAAGTCTTCGATGTATGTCAGACTCAAACCAATATTTCACAAATATAGGGGTGGCGTCTAAAGTATGTTTCTCATGATCCGACCCACACTATATTCGTTGAATCTGACCAAACGGTAAAACACTACTGCCATCTTCTATGGCCAGAACAGAACACTGGCAAGAAACATAAAACAAGCATAGAGTGACCCTCTTGGCATTCATATATCTGATGTTTGAACTTGAAACTAATGACAACAAGAAGTCATGTACTGACCTCGCATCACTTATTATAAAACATTTATATACGTATTGTGAATTCCAACGTACCGGTACACAAGTCATATCAACGGAAGAAGTCACTCTCAAAAGCGACGTAGTCTTTGACTATAATAAGATTACATACATTATTACGATCTAGATTTATTCTGTTCAATAATTTTCTTCCATATTATAGGACGTGGTATATCTGCTTTTGATCAACGATAAAGCTACAACTCAAACAAGTCCATTCCACTTTAATATCGTGTTTGTTTTCAAATGTTTAATAGAAGTTTCAAATTTTACAGTAAGTTGGTTAGACATGTTGGAACTTGTCATTTGATATTCACTTGTCATTAAAGCATCTGAAGATTATTTACTTAAATTGCAAACCCCTACCACGATAAGTTACTCGTTAACAAATTTGACCATGATAATCCCCGTACCTTGGTGTCAGTTTGTCATTGTATAAAATCCCTGTACCTGTGTGTCAGTTTGTCATTGTACAAAATCCCCGTACCTTGGTGTCAGTTTGTCATTGTATAAAATCCCTGTACCTTGGTGTCAGTTTGTCATTGTATAAAATCCCTGTACCTTGGTGTCAGTTTGTCATTGTATAAAATCCCTGTACCTTGGTGTCAGTTTGTCATTGTACAAAATCCCTGTACCTGTGTGTCAGTTTGTCATTGTATAAAATCCCTGTACCTGTGTGTCAGTTTGTCATTGTATAAAATCCTTGTACCTGTGTGTCAGTTTGTCATTGTACAAAATCCCTGTACCTGTGTGTCAGTTTGTCATTGTATAAAATCCCTGTACCTGTGTGTCAGTTTGTCATTGTATAAAATCCTTGTACCTGTGTGTCAGTTTGTCATTGTATAAAATCCTTGTACCTGTGTGTCAGTTTGTCATTGTACAAAATCCCTGTACCTGTGTGTCAGTTTGTCATTGTATAAAATCCCTGTACCTGGGTGTCAGTTTGTCATTGTACAAAATCCCTGTACCTGGGTGTCAGTTTGTCATTGTACAAAATCCCTGTACCTGTGTGTCAGTTTGTCATTGTATAAAATCCCTGTACCTGGGTGTCAGTTTGTCATTGTACAAAATCCCTGTACCTGGGTGTCAGTTTGTCATTGTATAAAATCCCTGTACCTGGGTGTCAGTTTGTCATTGTACAAAATCCCTGTACCTGGGTGTCAGTTTGTCATTGTACAAAATCCCTGTACCTGGGTGTCAGTTTGTCATTGTACAAAATCCCTGTACCTGGGTGTCAGTTTGTCATTGTACAAAATGTCGTTTAATGTAATTGTAGGTGTTTCCATTTATCTTGTTTTGTATCTGTTGTTTTTGCACGACTATTGTCAAAGTTAAATTTTGAAAAAAAAATGAATAAGAAATTCAACATATTTGGACAGAGGAAAAGCCATAGCCTATTCGTCTACGGGAAATTGAGTTGACACTGTATCATCCACTATTGTGATTTTAGCCAGGTTTAATTCATCAAGTTGTCAATAACAAGAGTACAAGAACAGAAACACTTTCAATAGAACAATTCGATGACTTGAAACAAAATAAGATAACTCTGGTGTGGTTTACAACCCGGTAATAGAGGTACTTATAGCAATGCCAAGGCCGTCTCTGTTGATATATCGTACTACCAGTAAATACGATAAACAAAGTAGTTTCGATATCTGTATTGAAATAATAGTACATGCACATTGCATTTGATGATTTTTGTACATGTGGCTTCCGTTAACGTGGCCAGGAAACTACAATTTAGATTTACATCTTTATTTATAATACATGTACATTTATAACATAACTTATCCACCCCACCAGATATCTTTCAGTCTAGAGCAATGACGAGCACAGGTAAGTTTCTCATGTAATTAACAATTTGAAGTATTTTATATATTCCTGCCATGTCCAAAGATGAAATATGAGTGTATACGGTTGTTAGGATAACATAATTGTAACCTCAAACCCTAGCTATATATCAGCTTTCGGACAAGCTTGTTTTAGGATAAGCTTGGGAAAGCTGAAAGCTAGTTAGGAGGATGGGAGTGTTAAGCCCCGACAGCGTATTGAGTACTGTAACAGAGTAACTTGCTGAGGAGATAGTGCAATGAAAAGTAACCCTAGATAACAGCTCAATAAAATAAAACATTGTTCATGTTCTGATTCAAAAATTGATATCAATATTTAAAAAATAAACTTCAAAATTACATGTATTTCTAAATTTTGATTGCTTGAAAACGTATTCATGGTTTGAAATTACGTCAAAAAAAACCGAATCATATCATCTCTGGATAGATTAGGATTTAACTTTGAGGCACCACCACCACCAATGGTTGTCCAATTAAATATTTTTGGGTTAGAGATTGTTCACCTTCTATCATTAACGTAAGGATATCTCCACATAGATAAAAAGAAACATCAATGTGTTTTGAACAATTCCTGGTGACATAATTATGGATGACTTCAAATATCGCCATATCTAAGTAGAATATATAGCTTCTAACAACTTAATTTGCATATTGAATATAAAGGTGCGGTTTTTTTTAAAACTGCACACCCTTTCTTTGTAGTTTTCTAGTTACCAGTAAAACTCAAGCAAATTCCAAACGTTTATGGGCAAACCATACAAGACTATAATTATATTCAAAGGACAAAGTGTAACATTAAAATGATTGATATGCTGCAATTTCAAATGACCATTTGTTTACTCCAAGTGTCTGACATGCTACATTTAACATGTATGTGGGACAAAGCTGTCAAGAACTATGCCTAAGAAAAAAAATTGTGTGGTTCTGATGACGCTCAATTTTAGAATAGGTGGGGTAGGTAGATTTTTTATTTCATTTTTATCTATTCCCAAACGACCAAGAAAAACAGGCACATTCTTATAAGTAAAGTTCTGGTTCTCAAGTCAACTTGACTTTGGTAGGAGGTAGTTCTTATATGAATACCAGTGAATTGATCTATGTAGGCCAAGTTTATATCGCTGATAGGATCCCTTGTTATGACATAAACTTGTCAAATTCTACAACATCCTCCAAAATAATTTCATTCATATGAAAATACACATCGAATACGAGATTTGTCTCGATGGTGATCACAACAGTACGTTCAAAGATTATCCGACTTTGAAGATACGAGAACCAAAATACATACATACCTTTACCCTCGAGCTCTTCAAACAATTAAGTCAAGCTTATAGTCTGCTCAACTACCAGTAACTGTAATATAGACCAGACCTGCACTCTTCTACGTTTGCGTCATGGAAGGATAACAAAATCGCTAACCTGACAGAGGTGTTCAAAACTGTGCACATACCCAATGAGACAAATTTACCGCCCAAGGGTCTTCACAGGTAACATGACGCATGGCTCTGCCGTAACGTGGAAACCCTGGAATCCGGAAGCTGGAATCGTACCATGATAGTCACGATTTTGTTTTGAACATGTGCACGCCCGTCATTGAGACTAATATCAAACACATCGTAAACACAAGAAATTTAATCGGTTTATAATATTTTTATGGTATTAAATGAATAAAATTATCACGTGATATTAATGACTTTAGTCTGTGTGTACGGTATGTATGTATGTATGTATGTATGTATGTATGTATGTATGTATGTATGTATGTATGTATGTATGTATGTATGTATGTGTGTGTGTGTGTGTGTGTGTGTGTGTATTTTTAAGTCTGTATTCGAAGTTTCATGAAAATTGAACGGCAAATTTCTATGTGAATAGCAATAGTGTATGCTACAGATCTACGGGCCTCGCCCGGCCAGCGATTCTTCTTCGTGTACCTTAAATACTGAACTGACGGGCTTTGTTTTCAATATAGTAGTAATATCATATGGTACTCTTGTCTGAGTGTAATGAGATTATTGAATCCGGATTCCGGATTCCGGAGTTTCCACATACTACTTGTTTCTATTGTTTGTTAGAAGACAGTTCATCACGTGCTATTGGCATCCACTATGACGTTGTTGACTCTTGCCCCATCGCAAATATGTACAGTCCAAAATGTCTTGTATGCTGACAAGGCGACTTGTATGTGTGTACAATAGACACCGGTGGAAAGATAAACAACAAGGCGGAGCCGCGTTATTTATCTTTCCACCGGTGTCTATTGTACTTACTAGTACACCTTCGGATGGGGACACACACAGCATGCAGTGTTCACGGCGAAACAAATAAGCCATACATACATCCCCTTATAGTCCATGCTCATATGAAGACCTGTGTAAAATTCATTTTTTTTTTAATGTTTAAAGTTTCTTTTGAATGGTAATAGTTGTGCCCTCCTTTACTGTGCAGTCACTACTCCATTCATGGTACAGTAGTATGACTTATTTTTAATACTACTCGCCACAACTATTTTTCTCCGTAATTAAGTTCTCCTCGTAATTTTGGCAAACTATTTTGGTCCGGGCCGTAATCTTGCATTTCATTCTTCAGACCAGGGAGCCCCCCCCCCTATATAATTCCATGATATCACAGTTATGCATATCCTACTTGGTTTAAAGTTGATATACAATATATATTAGAACACAGACAAGTAACTTACTTGATGTCTGTGATAAGAACAACACTTCAATAAGCTTATAACAAGCCTAATGTTATCTAAGATGGAATCAAATAAAAGTCCTGGGTATGACGGACTTTCTGCTGATTTTTATAAGACGTTCTGGCCGGTTAGTTGGTAATTTTGTCGTTGAATTTTTAAACTCCGGGTATGAATTTGGGGAATATTTCCAATTCGCAAAAACAGAGTATTGTTAGTCTGATTCAAAAGCCAGGTAAAGATCACCTGTTCAAGTGATTGAAAATTGGCGCCCAATCTCTTTAATGAATGTCGCCTCTAAATGCCTTGTAAAAAGGATGGAGAATATCATGCCTAGTCTTATCGGGGAATCACAATCAGCTTTCATTAAGGGCAGAAATATTTGTGACAATGTTAGACTCATTGATGAAATCATGCATTCTACGTCAAAGGAAAAATTACCCGGCATTTTGATTGCCATTGACTTTCAAAAGGCGTTCGATTCTCTTGAATGGGATTTTCTTTTTGCCACCCTTCGCAAGTTTCATTTCTGTGAATCATCATTTTCATTAGGTGGATTAGAGCTTTTTATAATAATCAAAAAAGTATTGTATGAATAACGGTTTTTCAAGTGGTTATTTCTCAAATGGAAGAGGTGTCCACCAAGGCGACCCCCTCTCTCCCTTAATCTTGTTGTTCATTCTTATTGCTTTTTTTGTGTGTTTTTTGTCTTTAATTTGTCTTGAACTTTTATATAGTTAATATGAGGGTAAACAGACAAATCAGGGGCATTCTGATCAAGTCAGCACAGATCAAAGATAACGTCTTTGCGGACGATTTAACATGTTTCTTGTCAGACGAAAACTCAGTCAAAGATCTCTTTTGGGTGTTAGCACAATACGAATTAATTTCTGGGCTCAAAGTCAACAAAAATAAGACGGAGGTTGTGTGGTTGGGTTACTGGAAAAAAACGTAAAGACAGACCAATAGAAGGCATCAAGGTGTGTGATTCGTATATTAAAATCATGGGTGTTTACTTTTCCTGTGATAAAGATAAAGCTACTACTATGAATACTGCCAAACCCTTTGAAAAACTTGAATCAATGGAGAAGGCGTAACTTGTCTTTGATTGGTAAAGTTCAAATTATTAAAACTTTCGCAATCTCACAATTTACGTACATTTCAAACATGATGAATATTCCAAAGAAAATAGTACAGGACATCAACAGATAAATATTTCGTTTTCTTTGGAATGGGGAGGGGAGGGAGGGACAAAATTATGAGGGAAAAGTATAGTACGCCCAATCGAATTGGGTGGTCTCAGTGTCCCGGACCTCGACATTATTCATAAAACTCAAAAAAATAAATTGGATCATTAAGCGATACCGGGACCAAAAAGTACAACACCCATGGAATATCTTTGTATGTTTCTACTTAGAACGAGAGGGAGACGAATTTCCACCCCAATTCTCTGCCTTTTTCGTTGTCCGACTTTATGTCCGACTACTTGATTGTATTGAAAAATTAAAAAATAGAAGACAATATCGCAAGGGAAAAAATCATTTGGAACAACAAGTTAATCATTATTAATGGTAGATCAGTATATCATGAAGAGTTTAAAAAAAAAAAAAAAAAAGGTGTTGTGTTTATTTCTGATTTTTTTGAAGTGGAATGGTGGTTTGATTCCCTGGTCTCATTGGTAAGGTATGGGCCTTTCCCTTGTTTCAAAAATGAGGTGGTGTGGTCTAATCTCATTTACCAAATATTGACCGTTTTGTATGTAGAAATGGTGACAGTTGTCCCTGAAGCATAGTTAACTTAAATAATAAGCAAATTCGAAAGTATCTACTTGAAGTAATAAGTACAGAACCCACCAGTCAACAAAAACACAACTTACAATATATTGCCACTGATACATGGGAATCACTGTACTCCTTACCATTGTGGGTAAACTGTGTGTAACTGTACACATAATATGGTGCAATGTATCCAATCAAATCGATTTTCGGGTCCGCACCCAAATATCCGCACCACAAAATGATCGACTCACAATGTCAACTTGTTATTATTCTACGTATTAAGAAACAGACCTCTAAATCAGGGGATGGTGACGGGGTCAAATATTGAAACAATTAAATCAGATACTAAGACTGGGAATCATCTCTTGACAACCACATGCCAGTTTTCTCTGATTCACCGTGTGGGGGCGCAATCGAATGGAAGGCCTTTGCAAGTGAGTGTTAGTTTGTTTGTTTTCTTTTGAAATTAGCATTAAATTTTAGATTTGATTTCTTACATCGTAAACATGTCCTATCCAATATAGATCCGAACCAGGGGTAATAATTGTAAACCGTTTTGGGCACGCACTGAGTGGGATAGCGCTATATAAACACTAACATTATTATTATTTTAAGTACACACACACACACACACACACACACACACACACATACATACACACACACACATACATACATACATACATACATACATACATACATACATGTGAGAGTATGTTACTTTGCCATATTTCTAGGTAACTCCATAGGAGTATGTGGTAATCCACTTATCATTCGTCCACTCTGTAGGAAAATACCTCTGAGAT
This sequence comes from Glandiceps talaboti, assembly GCF_964340395.1. Taxonomy (NCBI): domain Eukaryota; kingdom Metazoa; phylum Hemichordata; class Enteropneusta; family Spengelidae; genus Glandiceps; species Glandiceps talaboti. The sequence goes on along the minus strand of NC_135556.1, from coordinate 6,816,174 downwards.
ACAATCACCATATACCTGCATGGCTTGCGTGTGAATTAACTCAATAAAAAATGACGATGCCGAACACGTGACAATTGATTGTTAAAAACACATTCGTTTATTAAAACACGAGACATTTATTTCTTCCACTCACCCTATAGAACGAACGATAATAAAAATTTAACTAGCACGCGAAACCAGATTTTCCTGAAATCGGAAATACTTTGGTGTTGGTGGCATCTCAATCTGTCTGTCTACTGTCACTCGAAGCTATACCGACCTGGTAAGCATGATTTACTCGATATTGTAGCGATAGACAACTGTATACAGCATACAACCGCTTGATGAAGAATCTTGCCGTTGTTATCTATAAATTATCAACCAAATGGGATAAGTGTTGTCATTTGACTCCAACCTGTTCAGGATAACTGCATCAGTTATGGTTTAGCTATGTCTTTGGTTTTATGCTGAATCACTTGCCGTAATGAACCCGAACTAATGTAATACGTGACAAACACAAATCGACAAATCTATCTGTGTTCATATTACATGTATGTTTTTTCCATAGCCCCTATACTATGCCACCCTACACATTTCGTGTAGGGTCTGTGGTTTGCCACAAAATAACTGTTCGATAATCAAGGCGGTATAAAATTCGGCCGTATGTTTGAACAACCATCACACCAAGTGGTACTTCTCACAATTTTATATTCCCTCCCAATTGAAATGGCAGTCCAGTTTTACTGATTACTTATAGTTCAGTTGATCTATATGACCGTCACGGTAGAATGGTAGTTCGAAAATGATCGAAACACGTGCTGTAATAAGCATACATTGTTAAAAATAACTTTTATCCAAATGCAAACCAGAAATGAATAATTATACAATCAAAAATCACAAAACCCGAAACAAAATGTCTTCTGACTCGAAAAAAATTAAAACAGTGCTACATTTTATCGTCTGGCTCAACAAAAAATCATACCAACGGAGATATTTGTCGGGCCATGGCCAAAACGATAAAATGTAGCAATTTTAGTAAGATTTTTCAAGGGTTGAGCCAGACGATGATTTGTTTTGGTTTCATGAGTTTAATTGAAGGTCCGTTTTGTTACAAACCCTCATTTTTGTCACTGCAACATAACCTATTCAAAATCTTCGTTTAATGGGGTATGCATAAATTTATTATCACGCAGATTGACACTGCATGCAAACATGTCAGTTTCAAGTATGACTCTCCGATGTCTGTTGATAACACTGGGTTTATTCTATGTTAGCAGATATGTGTCTTCATTTGGCATAAAGGGTAAGTTACATATATAATTCATTGAGATCGTTAACTTGATGGTAAATAGATTATCAAAGACAGGGAAGGGATGACCACCAGCTTTATAGTCTTTTAGATCACAGTGTATGGGATAGCGAGATACGAGTTTTATACTAAGTTGAAGGTCGTTGAACGCGTTCGAACAAAAATATGGGTTTTATACATCACGACAGTACCTCAGGAAAAGAAGACATAAAGAAAACGACGCTTGTCATATTGTAGTAGTGTCCACTTTTAATTGATATAATATTATATAATGTTATTGATATAATTCAAATGTTTTCTTTTCTTTTCAGATTTATATCCGTTGAGAACGGGGTCTAGATCTGTTTTTAACAACACACTATCAGATGCCGACAGCATGTGTTTACGGGAGCATGATCCACGCAGATTAGTGAATCTCCGAACCCAATGCGCCCCCTGGGTAAGACATGCTATCGGAATTTCATAGAAGTTATTCATATCTCCCTCCTCTCGCAAAGGAGAGAGAGAGAGAGAGAGAGAGAGAGAGAGAGAGAGAGAGAGAGAGAGAGAGAGAGAGAGAGAGAGAGAGAGAGAGAGAGAGAGAGAGAGAGAGAGAGAGAGAGAGAGAGAGAGAGGGGGGGGGATGTTTCTGTCTTCCTGAGTGTACCAAGTTAGTTGAACTGAGCTATTTTTCGAAACTGGTAGATATCCTATCGTTACCACCGCCAGGAATATATGTATGCGCAGTATATGCGCAGAGTACCCAGGACGATTAGAACAACAACATATAAGTATGAACACTGCACTAGGTTTCAAAACTTGGGTAAAAATTCTAAATTTTAGTCAGAAAATACTTTTCAAAATTCTATGCCAGAAATTAAGTGTCAAAGGTATATGAAAGAAAATAGTGGATAGATAAAATTTGGGCCTGTACATGTACTGCTAGAAAGCGCAATTCTGGCCTGGGAAGGAGTGAAATTGGCCATTAATGATAACACTACGTACACGTTAATTCGTCCAAAAGTACAGGGTCATTAGTCGTACTTGCGTGTGAAGAGGTAAGTCAAACAACTACGTACATCAAGATTTAAACATCTAGATCTACAAATGTTGAACAGGGGAAATGGGTCAAAACTGCAGTACATATGTTCTACTATATGTAAGACACCAGGGGAGGGGGGGGGGAGGCTAAGTCTGTAATGGGCAATGTGACTCGCGCTTTTGATACAAAGTACAATATTTGTACAAATCTGTGACAATTGCACCCATCCCCTTTTGGGCTTTTTAGCTGTTGATTGTCACTGTGCTAAAATAGGTGGGGAAACAGAACATTATGAATATCTCAAACAAAATATGATCTATATAGCTATTCTCACAAGTACATGAAGTCACTGGTCATGGATGTACATGTATATGCCCCTTCGTCTGTTTGACACGCCAAGTGCGCAAACACAATTTCAATGTAGGTCTATGTCGCGTTACTTCCAGCCTTTATGTTTCCATTTCTATAAATATAGTTCTAAACGTCGACGTCTAATTTGCTCGACATACATGTTCATTAGACCTTCGGCCTATAAGTTTTTTTTTAGCACAACTGAACTGATAATGTTCAGTAGTGCTATAGGCTTGGCAAAGTGTCTATCTCTCTCTCTCTCTCTCTCTCTCTCTCTCTCTCTCTCTCTCTCTCTCTCTCTCTCTCTCTCTCTCTCTCTCTCTCTCTCTCTCTCTCTCTCTCTCTCTCTCTCTCTCTCTCTCTCTGTGTGTGTGTGTGTGTGTGTCGGGGTACATGTTGTGGCTCGGTCAGAAACATTTTTCTTTCGTTATCAACTCATCATTCTGTCTGTTTTGTTATCAACTCATTATTCTGTCCGTTTTGTTCTGTCAGCAAAATCCAGACACGGCCCTGAAAAAAGCACTACGAAATGCAGTGATGTGTATACCTAATTTCAAAGAGCTACAAGAAACCGTGTTTCCTGATTATTCCCCCTACTTACCAATGCTATGTTTGCCTGTCAAGGAAATCCGAAAGGCCTTCCAGGAAGCACGTATGAGACTTGGTAAAGAAGGTCCAGCGAAGATGGCCTCACTCAAGCGAGGATTGTTACACGCACTTGACACACAGTTTTCGTTTGGTGACAAAACATTGGATAAGGAAGAAGAAAACCAATTGACGGCTGATACGACAGGAAAACTCAGCAAAACGTTCAAAGCTCAAATGTAATTACATGTAATTATCTGCACCACTCGAATTCTTTGTAATCATACATGCCAACGTATTTGGCTATCTCCTTAGTTTCTGCAGTTTTTCTTATTTCATTTCACTGAACCGATAATTTCTCTTTGCGATGTTTGGTTTATTGGCTTTAAGACCAAGTATAAATGAAAGGGTCAATTTAGGACACTTTAAAGGGTTGAACATTAAACGTCAAACTTGCACAGTTTGATTGTCTTCCGTGTGCCAGGGGTGTTTGAAGACACTGTATCTGTTGAAACAAACATTCGGTATGGATTACTTTTTTGACGCCATACTATCGTTTTGGAGTTTGGCGCGATAGAAAATCTTAATTAGATTGAGTGATTGGTTTGTTCGTTGATTGATTGATTGATTGATAGATTGATTGATTGATTGATGGGTTAGTCGGTTGATAATATGTGATACTTGATTTGATACTATCTGTGTGGGCTATGTATTTAGTTAATGATAAAAACAGTAACACCATACATACTACTTTAACAGCCACGCGGTGTAAGTGATGTTTGTGTGTTATCTTTACGGTGTGTATCTCAACATGAAACATTGTGATCAGGCTCACTGGTCTTGATAGTTCATTTAATAGCTTTGACTCGCTTTGGGGAAAAACACTGTAATGCACAATTACCAGTAATCAAAACATGCCTAACCGCTACTGTAAACTTCTTTCACACACATTTTATTCACTGCTTTATAGCCTTAGTAGTGCATTGGAATATGATCGGTCAGCGGCCATGATGAAATTACCAAATCTGGGGCACCCACTTGTATATGCTTACCTATAAAATGACTGTAACTTTGGTAACTGGCATAAGCTATATGGCTAAGCATTTTTTACTTTTAGTTGTTTACATTCATTCATTCACTCTCTCTCTCTCCCTCCCTCCCTCTGTCTGTCTGTCTGTCTGTCTGTCTGTCTGTCTGTCTGCCTGCCAGTCTCTCTCTGTCTCTGTCTCTGTCTGTCATACACACACACATACACACACAGCTGCAATAATTGTAGCATTTTGTTTTGTTTTTGTTTCAATGTTTAAACATCGGAACAAAAAAGGACTAAAAACAGAAAAAAACAACACTCAAAACCATTCAATTATTGCAGCTAAAACACACACACACATACATACATACATACATACATACATACATACGCACATACACACACATACATACACACACATATACATACATACATACATACATACATACGCACATACACACACACATTCATACACACACATACATATGCACATACACACAGACAGACACACACACATATTTGCAATACCAATAACACCAATAAACATTCACATTCAAGTATGCTAAAAAATACTCTACACGAATACTTAAGATAAATTCATTTGATTTTATTCAAAATAATATTTTATAGATTTCTGACTGAGTTCAGATCAGATACACTGAAAATGAACAATTTTAAACAAACAGAAAGACAATCAGCAGTACTGGGTATTTTACACACAGCTACAAATCACCAGGTTTAAAAACACAACAAAACAAAAACACATCAAATAATCATAAAAAGTAAAATGTACATAAAATCTTACTCACAATTCTACATCAATATCTTCAAGTTCTGATGATGTAGGAGATATATTTAATTCATATAGCAGTATCATTTACAGGAAATTTCGTCTTTGCTTGCAAATGTTATTAAACGATGTAACAAGATGAGTGAGACTGACCACAAGGTTTCATCCTGAGATAGACACAATAAAGATAACACAAGTGATTACAGTGTTTGCTCTGCATTTTGTTACATTTATATTTGTTTTTGTTATTATTAACAAAATACAGAGCAGACACCCTGTAAGGGATGTTTGTGTGTTATCTTTATTGTGTCTACAGAGCAGACACTGTGTAAGTGATGTTTGTGTGTTATCTTTATTGTGTCTACAAAGCAGACACTGTGTAAGGGATGTTTGTGTGTTATCCTTATTGTGTCTACAGAGCAGACACCCTGTAGGGGATGTTTGTGTGTTATCTTTATTGTGTCTATCTCAACATGAAACCTTGTGATCAGTCTCACTGGTGTTGATACTTTGTTTAATAGCATTTGCAAAATAAGACGATATATACTATTCCAAATCTTTTCCAGAAAATTTCATCTAATTTTGCCAAAACTCTGTGTCACAAATGTATTTTTATCTTGCTTTATACAATATTAGTAGACAAAAACAACACTCTAGACACGTTGACGCAATACAAATGAAAACAAAATCGAAGTAATTGTGATAAACCCAGCTCACTGCAGCAGACTAGTGTAACATGTATATATTTCCACATATCAGCGGTAACAATGTGTTACAATATTACTTGCATCTTGTTTCCATGTGTAAAGAGTCAGCATGTCTGAAGTGTGGTACTTATCTACCAAAACCAAGATAAAATTACATCTGTGAACTAATATGAAATTGGCTGTAGTTACTATAAGGGATGTTGGATAGAGAATTTTCAAGAAAGTGGTCAAACAAAACAAACATGTACAAAGATATTGGACTCAAATATTCATCAGTGTGTACACTCCGGTCATCACTCGTTACTCATGTTTCGCTAATTCTTAACAGGTGTGCCAACAAAGATAAATTATTCACATAAACTGTGTTACATCGTGCATTTGATTGCATGACAATCACACATGTACACCCACTTACATAATATAAATTGAAAATATGGACATAAATAATTGAAAAAATAGTTAAAGTTGCAGTTACTTTAGTTTTTATGACTTGCAAAGAAATACACTGTACAACCCGTAACATCGAGTAATTTTGGACTTGATTTGAACACTATATCAAATACAAATATCGCACACACTGGAATCACTTCACTTGGGTGTTACAGGTTGTAAATGAGTGTAGTACACACTGGAATCACTTCACTTGGGTGTTACAGGTTGTAAATGAGTGTAGTACACACTGGAATCGCTTCACTTGGGTGTTACAGGTTGTAAATGAGTGTAGTACACACTGGAATTGCTTCACTTGGATGTTACAGGTTGTAAACGAGTGTAGTACACACTGGAATCGCTTCACTTGAGTGTTATGTGTTGTATGCATGTATTGACTATCCCTGGACCTTAGGGTAGAGACTAAAAAAGTCTACCCATTAGTTAAAGCTGTGTCGGTGAAAAAAGGTTGTGGAGAATTACAATATCACTGAGTAACAACATATCCATCTCATTTCTAACTTAAAGGGGCACAAGCTGAGTTTATATTTGTGTGTGTGTGTGTACATTTTTGCAGCATATCTAAAATTTACTTGCAGTATTCAACTTACTGAAGCATACTTCAAAATCATTTGAAATCAAACTTGGTATTAAGATCAACTTATACACAACAATACAATATCGTTATTTATTATATGTAATGTACATGACCTCCCTTCTAACCATTCTAACAATGCCAGAACACAAATTTCATACATCGTCATTAACGTGATACTAAAATAGTTTAAATCAAGGTTTTATTCAAGTATTCTCATTTGAGTAACAACTTTATGAACCCAGCTTGTGCCACACTAAATGAAATAAAAAATCTGTATTATACCAATGAGAAGCTAGGTGATCAAAATCTCTAGTTGGACTATGGAATTATTGGAAAAGATTACAACTTTTGATTTGTGGAGAGTAAAATAGTTCAGATAAATACTGTACATTATAAATGATTGAAACAGACAAATTTTTTCCATGGTGTTAACACCTAGATCTTAAATCGAAGAACAAGCATGTTACTTAACCTAACACTAAATGTTCTAATTCATAAGGTGATAATGATTTCTGATGATATGAGGTTTCCCGGTTCACTTCATAAGTTTTTCCTCTCATTTTCATAAAAATGCCACTAGCTACTTTAATATGCAACGCCAACAAGCTAAGGGGTATAGTTACATGCTGCAGGCAACTAAGAAGATTATTACAAAGTTACACAAACCTAAGGGGCTCTGTTTATACTCACGTTTTAACAGTAAACTAAGGGTTCTGTTTTCATGTGGGGTCTATGGTAATCTGATTAAAATCTGATGTGGTGAAAGTGGCTAAATGCTTTATTTACCTCTATTTCCATAGTTTGTGTCGTTTCTTTTTGTTCCGAGTGATCACCGGTCTATGGTTACTGTCACATATGAAAAGGGTTCAGGAGCAACTCATAAATACGGTAGATTTTTGTGTTGCACTGCCCTTAAACAAGCAAATCTATTTTACCACAATCACTCTGCAATAATTTTAAAATCTTTCATTTTTAAAGTTAGCCCAGTACAATAATTGTCTCTATAAACAGAAATAAAAGGCTCATTCCTACCGAGTGACCTATGTTGAAGAATTATATACATTAATACTGGTTGAACATCCATCATCCATTTACCGGTTCATCAAACTTGTCATAAAAATATATAATGTCGCCTCTCTAATAGCCTTGTAGACACTTTGCTTGGTTGATTTCAGTTATGTCCTCTTCACACTCACTTTGATTTGAATTCAATCATTGACTTTAACAAAGAAAATTGGTTGCAAATTCATACTGGGTTTTAAATCTACCGACTGTGTCAGATGATGTCAGAGGTGTCACCAACTGATTTGCATAAACATGGAGAGTGGAGCTTTGTGATGTAATCTCCATCAGTAGGCAGGATAAGTCAACCACGAAGGGAAATATTTCATGATGGACTAAACTTATCAATGTAGGTCGTAGCACGTAGCTCGTAGCACGAGTGTTTTGAGAGGACACAGCCAAAATCAACCAATGAAATTTAGGCTACATCTCAAACACTGAATGGTGGATGAAACAAACAACACAACACATGATAGTGTGCTATGATAGTAGTAGACTGTAAGACACATCGTTTCGCTCTGCCTCTTACCAGCCGGGGTTGACCGATGTGTGAGGGCGCCCTATCACGACGTATCTTACAGGCTATGATAGTAGATAATCAGAAATAAACATTTATAAATTCTAGCAGATGTATAGTTCATTCTTTTTGAGGTTAATAACAGATATTGTTTTCACCATACATTGTGGGTAAATCTACTATCATCAAAATTTAAAACCTATCATCAAGAAAGGTTTTAGATATAAAGTTGCAGTGATATTTACAAAACACGTATTTAAATTTTGATAAATAGGACTGTGAAATAGGCTGATCATATAGTTATCAAACATACAATATTAAATGTGAAAGTCTACTCAACTATGGTAAAACTGTGTGACAAAATGGTCGAACTTTAATAATAATGTGACAAAATAGTTGGACTTGATGTCAAATAAGTGGAATTTACTGAAAAGAATAGCTAGAATTTATCAAACAGAATAGCTAGAATTTATGTGGTAGAATAGCGGGAATTTATGCGACAGAATAGCTAGAATTATTGTAACAGAATAGCTTGAATTTATCCAACAGCATAGCTTGAATTTATCCAACAGAATAGCTTGAAACATCATCAAACCTACAATCTTTTGACATTCTAAATTTCAATCAAAATTCATTCATTCACTCACTCATTCATTCATTCAAAATTAAAAAATAGTGCTCCTATGTCATTTGCAGCCATAGTTTCTGAAACGCTTTGCTTGCTTTTTGGTCAAAGATAAGTAAGAATGACTTGATTTATTGGCACTATTTACCCACAAGCCTCTGTTGTACACTACAATATCATTGTAAAAAGTCACATTCAAGATACGATGCAATCATTCATTTTGTAGCTCATCACATATAAATTCAATTATTTTAAAACTGAATAATTGATTTTCTGATCCAAGGTTTTCATTGCAGGCTGTAGAGCCTATTAATACCCCATTCTTAGGGTATAGTTCTGCTGACGTCAATATAGAAAAATGATGAGCTCAAAGGGTTAATCTGCCCTAGTGTTGAGCCTAATGCATACCATCCAAACCGTGGTAAAAATCACTTCCTTTTAAATTGGTACTATTATGGTAAGTCAAAATGTTATCTTGGACCAAATGGTTAACGCTACCCTTGTTTTTTAAAATCCAATGTTTCGGATTGTGAAGGTCCATATGACAATGGTGTGCCAACAGTGATGTGGTGCCATTAATTGGCAAATGATCTGGAGTGGGGGGAGGTGGTAGGTGGGGTGGGGTAGGGGGAATGAGGGGTGGGGGGGGGGGAATTGTAATACAGTAATCCAACGTATATACATATATAACCCTATTGCATTAAAAGACACAGAAAATGACAAACTAAGATTTTTCCTACAGCTTACAACAACAAAAGAACCCTTGTAACACACAAAAAGCTACCCTTTCCTGCTGCATAACACGTAACATATAAACCCAAATCAATGATTTATTGTAAATACATTTCATATTGAGATTTTGTTCTAATCTTTTCAATATTATTGACAAAAAAAAAAACCTGACCCAAAGATAACATACAAAATATTCAAGGCACTGAAAGATGAATCTAAAGTGAAGTAAATCTGATTGGCTCCTTGTCAACACATACCAAATTTGATTGGCTCCTTTTGAACACATATCAAATCTGATTGGCTCCTTTTGAACACATATCAAATCTGATTGGCTCCTTTTGAACACATATCAAATCTGATTGGCACCTTTTGAACACATACCAAATTTGATTGGCTCCTTTTGAAAACATATCAAATCTGATTGGCTCCTTAAGAACACATACAAAATCTGATTGTCTCCTTTTGAGCACATATCAAATTTGATTGGCTCCTCATCAACATACACCAAATCTCAGACATGCCTTTTCCACAAAGGACAGTGCTGCCATGCATGTTTACACTCCACCCACTTACTCCTAGTAAGTTCATTATTAACTGGTAGATATACACTTGTTACTTTACATAAACACAACCCGGTCTTACAACTTTCGTAAGAACATGTTTGACAAGCTAAGATAGAAAATAAAGTAAAACCATTATTGTGGCATGTTGATGTTAATTTATCAATGGACACTGATATGATTGCACTCACCGTAGGATTTTCAGTCAATTGCAAGACCTGTGCAGCTTTTCATTTGTCTGGATATCCAATTTATATTGTAATAATGCTGTCTTTTTATATAGTGCTTTCCCACACTGTGCTCAATTGAAGCGCTTTACAATTACTAACCTTGGCACGGATCTACAGTGACACAACAGCCCTTTATACTTCCTCAACTCCCAGGGGAGCAAAACAATCCATTGCAGCCTCTATAAGCACACAGGCACTAAAGCATTCACATTGCGACATCTATCCTACCAGGTCCCCAATTATACAGCTGGGTCGACTGCGACACAATCGTGGTTCAAATCTTAACCAAGGACTTTAGTCACTCAGTAACAAATGGCAGCGATGGGGCTTGAACCTGCATCTGCAGATTCAAAGCCAGCCACTTTAACCATTCGCCCATCGTGACTCCATTTACATTTTCAGGAACTTGCGATGTCTTGATTTCATTTACCTACTACACACCACAATTATAGGTTTTATAAATTTGTATCTATGTTAGCTTGTCAAAACTAAAGGTATAATAGTCACATAAGCAGTGTTTTGTTGAGAGTAAGACAGTCTCCTGTCATTTTACAAATTATTTCCCCATCTATTTTATACCATAACATTTACAAAAACAATGCAAATTTTACACAATTTCTGAATATCAGAGACCCGGGGTTCACAAACTCAAGTTAAAACACTGCCTACGGCAAATTAGTAATGTTCATAGTGCAACTGCATTCACTGAAAGCATTGACTCACGGCAGCATAGTTCTTACAGGAACAGACATGTCTGAGAGACATATAAATGCCAAGATTTCTAAATTTGAGCTGAACGTTGTCCAGTTTGACTGGATAATGCAAGACACAACAACAACAAAATCACAGCAACACTAAGTTTTTTTTTATAATTGCACCAGAAAACAAGCTTGATTAACACACTGCAGAGTTGACAGTTCATTCTAAGAATACCCTGCTAAGTATAACATTGGATAACAAGGACATAGAACACACAGACAAAGACTAATAGAATAAGGAGAAGATACAGGGATGTAATGACACTGTTGGCACCAAATAATGGTCACCTTTTACCAGCTACAATATGTATCTGTAAAGTAAAACAAAAATAGAGTCACTCAGCCAGTCAGTCAATGTGCAGGGTTATGCTTACTCTATTATGTTCCTGGAGTTGTAGCCTCTTCACTGTGCAGTTGAGATACATTGTTAGTTCGTTGCACCTGTTGATACAAGGGCTAGGAGGTACGACACCCTAACTGTATCTCAACAGTGCAGTGAACTGGCTATGACCAGCTAACAATGTATCTCAACAGTGCAGTGAACAGGCTATGACAAGCTAACAGTATATCTCAACAGAGCAGTGAACAGGCCATGACCAGCTAACAAAGTATCTTAACAGTGCAGTGAACAGGCTATGACCAGCTAACAATGTATCTCAACAGTGCAGTGAACAGGCTATGACCAGCTAACAATGTATCTAAACACTGTAGTGAACAGGCTTCTGGAACTGTTGCTACTTCCAGGATTCATCGCACATCACCTCTCCATACGGTGTTACATATTCTGTATTCACAGAGGGTTTTGTATGTACTACTCGGGGATGGTTGTCCCCTGACTGTATCCTCAATTTATGAGTACAAATGGTTTCTGTCATCTACATTAGTGTTTGCTCGCTAAAACAACTCACAATCATCTAAGCTGTTAAGGTAACTGTAGACAAAATACAACAGACTCACCTCACTTAGTATAACCCATGATTTGGCATCTGTTAAGACTCGTATCCTCATTTTATCTATTTCTCGCAATGATGTATCAATATTTGCACCGGCTTTACCATCAATGAATTCACCTGTTATATCAAAACATCAAACAGTGATTAGATACGACTACATCAACTTTCTATGTACCAGCACTACCGTCAGTAAATTCTCCCATCTAACAAAGAAAAGTGATTTGAAAGACAACACTATTTTTGGCACTGGATTTATTTTCGCTGAATATGTGCAAAAAAGCTTTTTCCGTGAAAATAAGTCCTGATCACATACTTTAAAATTTGTCCCCGTATTTTTCTATATTCAACTGTTGTGAAAAGTGTCATCAACAGTTGAACTGAATGTGGCTGGCAGACAGAATGAGTTATTTACAGATAGTGCCCACTTTCCCATTGCGCTGCCCACAAAATCCGAGTGTGTCTTACATGTCCTAAATTACCATTCTGTCAAATTTTTCATGGCAAAAATAAATACATGTACAGTAACTTATGTAGATGTATTGATATTCTTTACCAATTTCATATAATCTGAAAAAATTGATGAATTAGATGACTTGATTTGCTTCAGTTACCCTCATAGTTATTTTTATCTATTAATACACTCATTAGGTGACTAAATCGTTCTGAGCACAATATCAAATGATGCAAATGGCAACATAAATTATGGTAAATAGAGCAATTAATGTCTGTTTCATCCTCATGTTACAACAGGATTGTACCAGACTGAACATTAGTAAATCACTTGTTGTATTAAACAAAGGAAATGAGTATCAGATAAATGGTGATATCATACTCATTAAAATATCGGAACTGTTGAAATCTAAATATGAATGATGAATATCGTGTACACAGGAAAGTTTTGAAACATACACAGCACGACGTGTACACAGGAAGTTTTGAAACATACACAGCACAATGTAGACTCAAAATTTACCAACATCACAAAACCCACATTAGGTGTATACCAGGGTAGTTTTGAAACACATACACACTTTTACCAACTTGGTAAAACCCATTGTGAATACAGGCTAGTTCTGAAACACATACCGCACATACTCAGAATGTACTGACTTGGTAAAACCCACCGTTGAATAGAGACTAGTTTTGAAACACACACTTTGTATAACAGTCATGCAGACACAAATTTTTCCAACATGGTAAACCCCATCAGTGACTGATTACATGTTAGTTTTGAAACACATTCTCACAGCACATACACAAACTTACTGAGTTGGTAAACCCATCAGTGACTGATTACAATTGGTTTTGAAACAAATTCATACACTACATACAATGTACACAAAACTCACCAACTTGGTAAAACCCATCTTCAGTTCTTCTGTACGATGCGTTAGTCTTGGAGTGAGTTTCTAACACACCTTCTTGTTTCTGTTCTAGCTGATGCGGTAAAACTTCCACAGTTGTGTTACTAAAAATATCTCCAGGATGCTCTGTATTTCCACTTGTAAATCTGTACCTGGGGTAGAAAACAATGCACATATAAGATAAATAATAACAGAAAACCCCACAAATGGCTACTCAGACCTTTTGAAAACATGTACTAAGGACAACTGTTCCTGAGTACAGAAAGGTATGATATTCACCGTTATTACACCTCAACCTTCTTACACAAGCTGTCGAATCACATGACCTACTTTAAATAGACTATTGTCGGCATGGTGACATTGCCCCCGTGTGCACAGACTATTGCCCGGCACTATTTCCTACTGGACTTATTTTGACCATTGCACATCTATTCTGCACATGATTTCCAGTTTTACGTGCTCGAGATGGCAAACTAACTACAGTAAGTCACACAAGCTTATTTCTTGTAGAAATCTGAATAAATACAATTACTGATTAGCTGTGGGGCACTCGAGCTCCTACAAATAATGCATGCCATGTCGGTATTCGATGGTTAACTGCAAGTACAATTTGGAAATACACCTTGAAAGAGAAACTTTTCTATTGATGACGAATGATGAAGAATGAAGAGTAGCTAAGTGAATGATTGGACGAATGATGAGTGGATGGTGTAATAAAATTAATAACACATGCGCTCATGCAATATCACAATTTAATGCCCGCCCTCGGGCTGGCACTCTTTACCAAAATTTTGATGATGCCATTGCCTTCGGCTTGGGCATAATCAAAGTCTTGGTAAAGAGTGCCAACCCTTGTACAGGCACTAAATTGTGATATTGCCCTCGCTGACATGTGTTATTATTTAATTAAAGGCCAATGTCAGATTTGGATTAAAGACTGGGTGTGAAAAACAGCTTTTAGGATATTAGACAGTCAGTCTGCACTTTGACAGAGTTGCTATTTCTAACCTAGTATGAGCTGCAGAATTATAAGTTTTACACTTTTGCTGTTATTTTGTTCAACAAAATATCGACCTGATCTCAATTACAATCAAGGAAAACACTCAGGGCATCACTGTAAATATTTGAAACAGAGGTCAACAGGATATCAAAATTAACCCATTTTAGAATCCACTATGGCCACCAAATCCAATATGGCCACCAACTCTATGTGGAAAATGAAATATTATCCATTTCAACCAAGCTGATGAACCCCAAAATTTCTTTTAAAAATTTCTAAGGGACCTGAAACAAGCTTTCACATGGGAAATTTTGGAGAATAGAAAAACTTTGATTTTCAAGAAAATTTCTCTCCAAGGTGCAATCTATCCTTAAATTCACACTTTTGCCATGAAGCAGCTACTCTATAACTGTAACATATACCTGTATCGATACATGCACTTACTTGTCTATAATGATTGGCTGGGTAAATTTGATCAGAATCTCATCACCAGCCTTTGGCATAATGCCCCAGAAGAAATCCTGCCCTCTGTAGGACTTTTCTAGTGTATATTTCATGTAAATTTTGATGGTAGTTGACACCTCAGCAGGTGGATTTTCATGACCTCTGTGCAATGGCTGCTTTCCAAAATCTTTATCCTGAAGGGGAACAAAAAAATACACAAAAAAGGCGGTAAATTTGACAAATGTTTAATAGACAATAAAAGGGCATTTTTGGCTTGCCTCCCCTCTGTAATGTATGTTTGTAATATAAACATTTAGTATTTTGATGTGTAGACACTTGGTCGCTCTCTTCATGCCCAAATATGGAGTGTTCTGTAGTAGCATCTAGAGACATCAACAGCTCTTTACACCCCTATTGTAACAGTGGAATGTTCTATGAACTGTTACACCACACTCTTCTTGTGTCTTAATGTGTCATGCGTACCACAGTACTGGTAAATACACAGCTTTGTGATCAATTCTAAATCCATTCTTATTCAAAACCAAAGTTCTCCCGACCAATTCATTTGGAGTATGTGGGCCAATATATGTTACTCGTGACAGACTGAACATTAGACTGTAAGATACGCCGTGTCACTTTGCCCTCAATTAAACATGCAAAATTGATGTTTGTGCCTTGAGAAGGAAAAGTGGGTTTATTGTAGAATAATACTGAACAGTAACATTTCAATATTTATATCAAAATTTTCTGAAAACTGATGATCTGAAGTACCGGTAGTTGGGATGCTGAGTGTACTGGTCACATGATCAAAGAAATATTCAACTAAACATAGCAGTACAACAATAACAAGTCTTCTACATTAAAAGACAAAGCCCCCACACCAATCTTCTGTTAACTGGTGTATAAAATACAGTCCTGCAGATAGCTGTCAATCTACATAGCCCATAACATCAGAGATAACAATGTATAGCTCCACTGGGCTGTGACAGTTTGGGGCTAATGATATAGAATGATTGATACTAAAACATCTGCCAACCTTCAAAACACCGGATATAAATAACAGACTATAGTAGACCATTCAACAGAACTAGCCATGAAGTCAGTGTGGTGGTAGTATGTGCTTGACAACAAAAGTGTTACCAAAACAAAATTTATACAGAAACTTGGCCAATTCCAATCATTTGTTGCACAACAAAAGATGACTTGATTCACATGTCCATGTTTCTCTTTGATAGTTATGAAGTAGATTTCAGTTCTGATTTCACTTTGAACACACTTTGAAAGGTGATTTCTTACCAAAAGGGATGGCTGGATATAACGGGAAAGGTGAAAGGTGAAAGAAAAACATGATATTATTAGCAAAGTAGGTTTCATTTCATCTGTAGAGATTGCATGTCAAAAACGAAATGACACAAGTTATGAACGCTAGAGGGCGCACTACTATGCTGCCTATGTTATGACGTGGATATTTTCCTTGAGTTGGTGCACTGTAACTGGAATCTGTGCTTTCAGATACATGTTTAACATAAACTCTACATTGGTACCAGTACAAGTCAGCCTGATTCACTTAAATGATTAAATATTTCTTTGTTACAGTCAGTGACAACATTTGTGGTTTTAGGACAACTACATCTTGTGAAAACCAGAACTGACAACCCTGCTACATTTTATTGTTAACATAATTACCAAAATTGCATAAACTACACTTATTTCCATGGCCTCTCAGAATTTTACAAACACGTGAAGAAAATCCTTACCACTGATAGCAGACAAACCAAGGCATTCATACATCCATTTATGACATCTGTACTATCTGTACTACACACACACACACACACACACACACACACACACACATGCATGCACAAACACACATACATACATACATACATACATACATACATACATACATACACACACACATACATACATACATACATACATACATACACATGTATAGACATGTACATATGTGCACACACATACAAATGTAACACAAACACATACACATACATAAATGTACATTTGCACACATGTACACACACACACACACACACACACACACACACACACACACACACACACACACACACACACACACACTTTACTAGGCCAATGCCACTGATAAACCTCAATTCAGGTGTGCTAAAAGCTGTATTAAAAGAAATCAGGTATGCCAATTCACGCACTTGCGGTGTTGCTATGGAAATGAAAGCAAAAAGTTAATGAAGTGATGGTGTTATCAACAATCAGAATCAAAGCAACACAGAGTTGTTTTAATGAAAATGCTGACAGCCACAAACAAAATACAACACAAAATGCTAGCTTTGTTAACAAACTATGAGAAAAACCAAAAGAAACACACTGGTGTGAAGTATGGGATGAATTTATCAAGAATCAAACTAAAAAAAATTATCAAACAGTGTAAAAGTGGGAAGAAAGAACCAAAATATGCTAAGATATTAGTAGAAGATAAAAAACAAGGCTTGAAATATTTTTTTATATACTGTTTGTGTTTTAGTTTTCGTCTTACCACGTGACGCCCTCTATTTCCTTTCTGTTGACATAAAAAAATATGTAATATCAATAGAGTCCAAAAATTTCACTTTTTCAAAAAAAAAATTTTGGTAAAGATTTGAAAATATGACAGGCACTTTGGTGCATTACGCTGTAGTGGTGTATTTCTAGATTTTTTCTTCATGGTTTTGTTATCAAATATTTACACTGCTCTTTTTTTATCATAAATGTGCAGCAGCAGGTGGATGTTTGCGACATACAAACTTCTGACCGAAAGTGCTTAACATTTGAGGATTCGTGTAACGATTTACTCTGAAACAGTTGACTTGTTCAATTTTTTTTCAGATTTATGCATTCATTGATATGTTCTGTTTTAGAGGAAATTGTTGCATAAACTCTCAAATGATAGTTTTACATTTTTGACAAAAAAAATGGTGTTTTGAGTCACACAAGTTTCCGTTCAAAAATGTTTTACACTTTGAGGATTCAATACAACAATTTACTCTGAAAATGAAACACATCGAATGATGCATCAAATCAGATTTTGACAGAGCAGACAGTCTAAGCAATCAATATTTTCAGATACCAACGTCTTCAACACTTTACACAATGTTACACTTGTATGTATATGGTGTTGAAACACAGACTTCAAATTGATGCATCATTTGAAGTGTTCTGTTTTTGGAGTTAATAAATGCATAAAACTGTCAAAAGCTAAACACTTTGACCAGAAGTTTGTGTCCCAAACACAAGCATTTATAACATGGAGATTAACATCTGTAAACTTATATTTTGGAAACAGCCACGACACTAGACTTACAAAATGACAAATACTCTTCGACAATATCAAACTTTGCAAATTAGACCAACAATTATTACAATGGCTGAGATGTGAAGTGTTTATTCAGATGAGATAACTGAATCTCAAATCAGGAATTGCATGGCTTCTTATTTGAGTTTCTGATAAGAACTTAGGAGACTTCTTACAAGTACAAGAAGTATTTACATTTAGCAGGTGCAGATTTGGATTTGTCCAAGTATAGTCACTTGTCAAAAAATTCTGATTCACTTTTTTGCATTTAGTTATTGCACTCACAGAGTACATACTTCACTTCAATGTAATCATTTTGGGTTTCAATGGTTTACACTAAAGAGTTACAGGGGAACGCAACTTCTGGAAATACAGGTATTTTCATAAACTTTGGGTTTTGGGGAGTCATTTTCTGATTTCACATCAAATGTTTTGCTCGGTTGCCAGGAAACATCAATTTAAAACTTTTTTTTCACCTCTATTGTTCTTTCACTAATACACCATTGCATCATGGGTCTTAGCAGACATGATTTTTCATTTGATGCACACTGAATATTCATGACTCCTAAGAGCTTACTTCCTTCAGATAAATAATCATGAATATTCAGTGTGCATCTAATGAATATTCATGAATGCTAAGTACCATGATGCCATGGTGTATCACTATCAGTGAAAGAAAAATAGAGATGAAAAAGTTTTGATTTGGCGTTTCTTGGAAACTGAGCAAACATTATGTGATGTGAAATCATAAAATGACTCTCCAGAATCCAAAGTTTATGAAAATACCCTCCCCTTTAATATTGCATATGGACTGTGCTGGTTCACTCAATTCCAAGTTAATGGTGAAAATTATGTTTTAGTTCCTGCCAATATACTTGGACAAACTGGTTAAGTGCACATATAGATGTGAATTGTGAACACTTGGCTTAACAGTTGAAAACTACACATCTAGAAAAAACAACATTAACTTTTAACAAACAAGATATATTTTTTAACATAGTATATGCGCCTCAGAAATACAAGTCATAAACATTTTGCTAATATTTGAAGAAAACTTTGACCAATTCTGAGTTCAAATTAAGAGCAAGAATGAGAAATCACTGAGTGTCACTGTGTATTTCTTTTTTCTGTTTGAAAAAACCCCAAAAATATTCTAAAAATCTATCCATTTTATAATTCAAAATGGCTGCCAAGCACTGTTATAACTGTCTGAGAAAATATTAGATTACCTTGAAAATGAAATTGTGAAGAGCACAAATTTGCAGACCAGGAACAAGTTTTCATATGACAAAGTTTTGGGTGATTCAAGCTAATGTGAATTTTACACAAATGAGTCCCCGAGGCGCATTCTTCTTTTACATTCAGTTATCGCACAATACCAAAAAATCAAGATTGTATTGAGGTATATGGTGTCTGAGAAGTGTTTCACCACAGTGCAGTTACTCACAAAGTGAATTAATTTCTATATACATGTTTGACACCGATAACAGCAAAATGACGCAAAACAATAAAATAAAACAATAAAAAGCTTACAAAGAAATCTTTGTCCTGATTTAGACGGTCAGGATGGGATATTTCCAGCAGCGATAGAAAAATACAACATAAAATAAAAAAGTCTTTATCACTGTAAACAGTAAGATAGTAAGGTACAGCATCTATGCTTGTTAGGTTGCGTGGGAAAATGGTTAATATAACTTGGACAGGTTAGAAATATATGTGTGTGGATAAAATGATTATCTACTATTAAAACCTGAGAGGGAATGATATACATGGGGGGGGGGGAGGGGGGGGGGGAAGTGGGGGTCATGAAATACAGCCATGTTAGCTTTAATGGGTAATCTGGTTCAATAAAAGATAACATTAGGTGGATAGGGCACGGGGAGGGGAGAGATAACATTAGCACTGAGGATGGTGGGGGGGGGGGTAGGGGTAGGATGATTGCATCTGAACTAAGCTGAGATGGCTTTTGTAAATATAACAGCATGATAAGTTGGCTGGGTGTTATAGAGATGCAAGGGGATTAGGAATAAAATTAGGTGATAAAACTCTTGTCTGGTGGAGATATAGAAAATATTACTTCTCAATGAAAAAATAATCCTATCTTATCCTCATGGTGCCAATCAGAAGGTAACGCTAATGCATGATCCTTGGATTGAGTTATTGGCCTTTAAAATTTTGCATAGCTTTGGTTTGGTTCAAAGTACATGTGTTTACAATATGTACAAGACTACCATTACACTGTACAGTTTCATTTTTTTTCAATTCTGTTTGCAATACATCACATATATCCATTTACCATCAAGTCTGAAGCCGGCCACAACAACAACAACAACAACAACAACAACAACAACAACAACAACAACAACAACAACAGCTTACTCTATCTACACAGACTGAACATTAAACAGTTGTAACTTTACAGCTGCAAGCATCACATATAAAGTTTACTGTCAATGTACCAAATTTTTGTAACACAAACTGTACAACATCTCTCACTAGTTAGATCACATTTACTACCCATACTCCAATGGACTTGACCTTGCAACCTTAAAACATGTTTACTATTCATCAGACAATGAAAGACAAGGTTTGCGCTGTGCAAGGAGGACACTTTTATAGAAGCCTCCTAACTGCCCATTGGTCAGTGACAAAACAAGTCGATACAATCAATCTAATGCACAGTGAAACCGGAGAAAACAGCACAATCAAAACTATTTGCTGAAGTCTTTTCCACACATGTACATAATAATAATAATGTTACAGTAGAATTTAAAGAGCACTTGCCCACATTGTTTCACAATAATTATTCCTAGCATAGACCTATAACAGCACAACGACCCTTTAATAATAATCTTTATTTATACTGGATAGTTCTTTAAGTATATAAACACTTGTCTCCCAAGAAGTCCAGTGAGGGCCACCCCTCATGGGTTCAGTGTTAATGCAGGAGGAAACCAGAGTACCCGGGGAAAACCTGTGTTGTTCGGTAGAGTCAAACTGAACGACACTCTTCTTACTTACAGCATGGTAAATTTAATCAAACCCTGAATGGGTTCGAACCCAAACCGCAGTGATAAGAGGCAAGTGGTTTAACCACTCAACCACCAACAAACCTATATTTTTCTTCGACTCCTCATGATGAGGAGCATACAATCCATTCCAGCTGTTCAAAAAACACAGGATTAACACATTCACGTAACAACTTCTATCCTACCAGGTCCCACATTGAAAGGCTTGGATGACTAACAGATTTGGGTACAATCTTGCCAAAGGACTTTAGTCATTCAGAAATCGGCAAGACCAACTGACAACTTGCACATTCCAAGCCACTCTAACCATTTGACAATCATGACTCCATACAGCTATGACAAACAAGGCATGCAAGGACTCAATTTGATTAAAATTCAATGACATGAACTAAGCGTAACTTCTTTATTTAGCTCTTATGTTTATTGTTGTTTGTTCTTTTTTGTGCCAGTGCCAGATCTATCAAGTCATACCCATATAAGTGATGACAAAGGCAAGTATATTATAAAACTTTGTCTCCCTCTTTTGACCACTATTCGTACAGTAGTTTATACACACAGACAATTACACAATAAACACACACACACACACACACACACACACATACACACACACACACACACACACACACACACACACACACACACACACACACACACAGGGAAGTCATCAAAAGCTCATGATGATTATCGTATATCTGGTATATGCAGCTATCTGAAGTAATAAAAAGGTTGAAAATAGAGAAATCCTTTCCAAAATGCGATACCACACAGAAGAATTCTACACACCAAGCCCTTCAATTCACAGATTTACACATAACTACACAAACAGATCACTGTACGGTAAATCAAAAACACAACAAACATCTGCTTGTCGTCAATGGTTGGTTTTTCTATCTTCATGTTTTCTGTTAACATTCTGTCATTTTCCCATCAAAATAATAACCCCCCCACCCCACCACCACCACCACCACCACCCACCAGTAGCAATAAAGAAACACTTACCTTAAGTTTCTGAACTTTGCCTGGTAAAGAGGAATGCATACCAATATGTTGAAATAGTGACGGTTTATATCGTATTCTCAGATTACTTTTCTCTCTTGCACAATGTTTCTATAAAAACAACAACACGACAGCACTTGGGATATCATGACAGGAGCCCATGTTGCGGGAATGCCAGCATTGCATACTCCAGGTATTTGCACTCATGTTTGCAGCCATACATTCACTACTAACATAATGAGTGGAAGTGCAGCAAAAAATGCCGCAAGCATGAGTGCAAGTACATTGAGTTCACATACTGGCACTATTGTGTCTTTGGGGTTCTGTTATTATAGCAAAGGAAATATATGTTTATCAAAAACAGGGCCCTACCTTGATACTGTAATCAGACTATAATTAAGCTAATGTCCATTCAATAGATTATCACTGTTGTATCATCATCTTGTGACAATAGTTTCAGTTAGTGTCCGACGTCCATCTTAGTAAATCAATGCCTCAATTACAAGAGTAATATCATGTAACAGCCACAATTCTTGTATTACTTTTCTGAATGTACAACTTAATCTACATGTACATTACTTGTACAGGTATCCTTTGACAAACCTGTATTTATCCTAAGTAATCCAGTCATCAATTAACTATCACACAACATTCACTCTATGACATATTTCACAAAAAAAGTAATATCTACAGTGAATTTCACAATACTGTGCAGCTTTTCTGTTTTATACAACAACGCAGAAAGCAACAAAAAACTGCATATGCCTCATTTCAATAGCAAGATTGCATGTTTTGCTACATTTTGTCTAAATGAAATAAACCATTTAAATGTATTGCAACTCCATACAGACATTCGGGTGCCAATATTTTTTTTATTGATGTCTATATGATGGCATGTGTAGTTCATTTCACTCAGACAAAATGTAGTAACAACCTGCACTCATTCAATCTTGCTATCTTAAAGTATAGCATGTCTAGTTTCTTATTGGTTTCTGCGTGGTTGTATCGAACAGAAAAGTTGAACGATATTGTGAAATTTGCTTTGTATACATATCCCTTGGTCGATACATTTCACGACTTGGAGTATTTTGGGTACTTACGTTATCTTTTTCAGGATGGCATACTTTAACCCAAAGTATATGATCCAATAACCAATCTATAGGTTTATCTTTGTGAAACATTAGAAAAAACTCAACTACTAAGTTTAAATCACTGGCTTTAAATAATTTTCCTGTAAGATAAAACGGTGTTATGATCAGTATTATAGGAAATTTGGTACACTTGTACAATACACTGTATTTCATACAGATACATTTTGGAAAACATGGACAATGATGTGTATGTTTTGGATCAGGTTCACTGATATGCTTTCAATGGACAATATATTTATGATAAGTACAGTACACTCATTGCTGGTCATGAAATTTTATAAAGAATTGTACAGGTCAGCTGATCACTATGGCTAATATTCATCAGACTTTATCAGAAATGGAAATAAACAGAGCTACAGGCAAACAATAGATATTTTGATTGATTGATTGATTGAGTGAGAGAGAGAGAGAGAGGAGAGAGAGAGGAGAGAGGAGAGAGAGAAAGAGAGAGAGAGAGAGGAGAGAGAGAGAGAGGGGGGGGGGGGGACGAAACTTGAACATACTGTCAGCACACACATAATATAGTGAGTTCTTTACCTATAAAACCCAACGATGAAAACTCCAAAATCACCCATTCATCTTGTTTTTGCTGCATTGCAAAATTTTTCATTGTAGTAATGTAGCCTGGTTTGGCTATTATATCATCTTCAAGCTGAAAGACAAAAGATGAAATCATCCATATCAATAAACAGATTGTTTGTGGTAATATGCAATAGAGTTGACATTTTTTTAGTTAGTCAGACTGCCCTCTATTGGCAAGTTTGGGAGATGATTTACTGGCATGGTTGTCATTTTAATATGCAAATAATATCTTCTTAGCTTATGTAGCTTAATATGAGTTAAACATAACAACACGTTGAAGTAAAAAATATGTCCCATCGTACATTGGTGGGTAGTTGGTAGATTTTTATTCAAAATTTGCAAGTAAAAATTGAGGCTGTATCTGTGTATTTGTTGATTTATTCCTGTTCAGTGTTATCCCAGATGGATCGTGACATATTGTACTGCAATGCACGTAAGCTTCAATCTTTGCAGGACACACACACACACACACACACACACATACGCACGCGCGCACACACACACACACACACACACACACACACACACACACACACACACACACACACACACACACACACAGGCAAAATGCACACACACACACATGCAAAACACACATGCACACATGCACGCACACACATGCACGCATGCATGCACGCACACATGCACGCACACACACACACACGTGCACGTATGCAACAACAACTAACATTTGTATAGAATGATCTGAAGCCTACCTACCTGTACATAAAAAGTGCCTTTATTCTGTGCATACATCATAAGAAATGAAAAATCTAAATTCTGCTTTGTTCTCCATCTATGTGTAGAAAAACAAATAAAATGTTTAATAATATATAGAAATGTAAGAATATTGCTGGTACAAAAAAAACAAAAAACTTTTGACCTATAATCTATCAAGGCTATCTCGTCATTTTTTACACATTATAACAATTATGTCACTGGATCGTTTATACTGCAAGTACCTTTGAAATTCACAGCATAAACTAAAGTATGCCCTCAAAACACACAAACTCAGCTTGTTCCCCTTTAATTGCAATATTTGACATGACACACCTAGTGAGTTATCTAAAGGATGCCAAATATATGTATACTGTTGTGGACATTAAAAATTAGACTGGACCAGTACATGACACACTGAGTGAGTTATCTAAAGGATGCCAAATATATGTATACTGTTGTGGACATTACAAATTAGACTGGTCCAGTACATGACACACCTAGTGAGTTATCTAAAGGATGCCAAATATATGTATACTGTTGTGGACATTAAAAATTAGACAGGACCAGTACATGACACACCACAAGAGAATATCTGAGACTTTGACGCTTTCCCTGTCTTGCCAAGGTTAATTTGTCACCATGACAATCACATTAAATCACGTTAAATCACAATATCAGAATGCTACTGGGTTACAAGGAGAAATTTTGGAACAAAAATCTTTGGTTTATTTAATATATTTCCATGATGAGATCTTTACATTTGTAAAAGGTTAAGGGGGTCGATGTGTATTTGGGGTAACTTTTGTTTGGGGGTAACTTTTGATGTATTAAAGTATATGTAAAACATACTAAGTCTTGTAAGTTGTTGTATTCTACCTACATAACCATCACTTGCAATTGACTGAACTCAAATCTGATATTTATGTACACATGGGCCACCTTTACTGAATACTTTGTCTCTCATTGTAACACCTTAAAAATGTTAAGATCATTGAAGATCGTCAAACTACATTGGCATGTCACTATCATACGACAGTTAACAGGAAAGCTCAGAAAATTGTCAATGATTATATCATATGTATCCCTTACACGACTCTTTTGATAAGCTCCCATCTAGATGCTCTTACAGAAAGCCTTTTTATCAGGAAAAACCTCTTCAAAAAATTGTTCGTTCCAACAGCTGTGTCTATTTCAAAGTCATTGTAAAAGACCCTTTTAAACTCACAGAATTTTTACTGTACTTGTGTAATTTGTTTTGTAAATTGTATTTTGAGCCTAAAGACAAATTTCCACATTTATATATGGATAATAAAGTTATTGAACTGAATTGAATTGAATTGAATTAAATTAAATTAAAGATAAAAAAAATTATTTAAATTAAATTAAATTAAAGATAAAAAAAATTATTAAAAAAGTAATTGTATGAGTACATGTTAATTATGCTTTCAATTCATAGTCATACTTTAAGTTGAAATGACTTAGAAATGACAATAAAAGTAAGAAGGAAACTATTTGTTTTATGAAAATTGTCAAATTTCAGCAATAAACGATAATTTTTACTTATATATGTGCTTCTGGAGTCACCATCGTACGATCAGGGAAATTGTGATATATTTCATGAAATTTCTGGTGGGGTTTGCTCAATGGATACACAACTGCCAACGTGTCATGAAATTACCAATATGTACCTTATTACAAGCACAGACATGCACTCTTTTTTTTCTTTTTTTTTTGCCTTTATTGCCACACGATGCCATCAGGCCATTTTATAAAAACATAATGTTACATTTCATTGGTTGGGTATTAAAACATATGACACACACCGGATAAAGATTAATAATGGCAGGTACGTACATGCATTAAATTATAAGGCAGGTATTTCATCATATCCCCATTCACTTTTAGTATGCTAACAAATTTATATGGAAACAAGGCGGCTAGGCATGTCGGAAATAATAAAAAACTAAAAAACTATGTACTAGGTTTATTATTATAGGTACAATAACAGACATTTTACACATTTGTAACCTTTCACAGTTTATTTAAAACAAGGACTTGGTTTATGTTAGAATGTGAAATAACTAGACCTATGCATACAGCCTGACAGATAAGATTAGGCTAAAATAAAACAAATTATGTGTTTTCAATAACTCAACCAACCCTAGTTTTAAGTCTCCGACCCTAAACATTTTTTTTACATATTTAAAACAAAAAAGATAAGAAATTCATTGTCTTCTTGACCTTCATGCACACCTGTTTTCTCTTTCCAGTGATACCTGTACATATTTTCATCAAACTATCACAGAAGGACTATTCTGACCGACATTTTGTTTGTTTTAGGCCGAAGCAAAATTTTCCAAAAATTCAAAAATTCAAACGATAGAATAAAATAAAATAAAGTCCCGACCTACCAACCCTATTTTCTGAGGCAATGTTATCGGAAACACATAATTATTTTTATTCCGCATTAGACTCTAATAATGCAACATTGTCAGTAATTTGATCTCATACATTGAAATATATCATAATTAGTATTCATAATACTATTACTGTGTATATAATTGTATTAATATCATTTTCAAAGGAATTCCTCATTAAGTTTACTCTTCACTCTTTTTCACTGGACAATACCCCTCAATCTTATTTTGAGTACTGATTGAAAACTAGGCTGAATAGTTGTCTAATAAATCATTGTAGTAACTCTTATGTGACTCTCTGATACACAAGTCACAACCGGCTCACAATTGGCAAATTTTTCAGGAATCAATGGTCATCCTGACCAATCAGTGTTACCCTTTCATACACAGTATGATTCCATGAAACATGAATCACAATTGGTCCAAATTGAATGGCTATCTTCACCAATCAATGTAACCCTTTCATACACAATATGGTCCCATGAATCACAATTGGTCCAAAATTGAAAGAATAGCTGTCCTGACCAATCGATGTAACCCTTTTATACATAATATGATCCTATGAAACATGAATCACAATTGGTCTAAAATTGAAGGAATAGCTGTCATGACCAATCAGTGTAACCCTTTTTTATACTCACTTGACTCGTTCTCTGTTGTCACCAAATGTTTCTTTAAGGTTGTCTAACTCAGGATAGTAATTTACTGGTGGTGCTATCACTTCTATAAGTCCCACAGCTACTTCCACTGGAAATCTAAATGAAAAAAACCCAGAAAGATGAAGAATGCAGCAAAAACAAAAGTTACGATGAGTTTGATCAAGGAAGTTTTACCACTACAATCTATCTGGTCTAAATCCCAATTTATCCAGACACTGTACAATATTGACTTTCAATATTAATTTTTATTTTGACTGACAACCCCTCATGTCTTGCAACTCCATGCAGACATTCGGGTACCATGTTTTTCTTACTATCAAACACCTGATGACGGGTGCGTAAAATGTCAATTGTGGTGTTCATCTGTATGGTGGCATGTGTAGTTCATTTCACTTAGACAAAATGGAGCAAGAACCTGCACTCATTCAATCTTGATATATGAAAGTGTAGCATGTCAAGTTTCTTATTGGTTTGTGCGTGATTGTATCAAACAGAAAAGCTGAACGGTGTTGAGAAATTCACTGTAAGTGGTGGGATAGTAAATACATGCACACTTGGAACTACACTGACGAGATTTATCATTGAGGGGAAATCCATATTGCTACTGCTTACTGTGTGGACTACTCACAGCTTTGAATCTTTTGGTCTGACTTGGAACAACTCCCCGACATTCATAAATACATAGATCTTGAATGATCAACAGATTTCTATATCACTATTATTTATCTCTTCCCTTAAAAGAGAAAGCTTTCACTGATCTATATGTTAGTAAGCCTTCAAACACTTATATGCTGTTATTATCCTACACCAAATTGACCAATCGTGGAGTTTTCAGTTGCTGATGCTAGCCAATCAAATAAACTGTTTTGGGGTTATGCTAACGTCTACTACAGTGAAAGCACAAAGGCAGCAAGTATATAATTGATTGATCGATCAATGGATCAATCGATTGATCGATCATTGAATGAATGAATGATTATTTTTTCTGGTGAAATGAAACCTATTTTTTGTGTGATATTGATCAATTGACTCATTGAGTTTTGTGGTGATATAAAACTTTTTCTTCTTCTTTCCCTGGCTACTTTTCTCTCTTTCAGCTGTATACAATTCTCTCTTTATTGACCAAATAAAGATAATCTTGTCCATTCTTCTCCTCTTATCTAAATTAAAACACCCCTAATCTTCAGGAGACCAGTTACACCAACAGTTTGCTTTATTGCTTTATCTTCTGAGAGATCATCACACCAAATAAACACTCAACTATGCACAGATTAGTATAGAAGAAAACCTTTTATACCAATCGATGAATAAATCCATTGATCAATCAACCAATTACATGCTTGCTGCCCCCTGTGGTGAAAGTTTCAATTTCAAGGGAAGAGACGAATGACAGTGAAATTAAAATCCCCTGATTATTCAAAATGAAATGTATGGTGACATTTTTTATTTGTAACAGTTCACTTACTTTTCTTTTATTTCATCTGCTACTTTAGTGGTGTACTGTAAATCAGTCTGAAATAACAACAAATAGATGGTCAGTCACCCAAACACTTGGATATACCACAAGACTTTCTTGATTCAGCAAAGGCAAATATGAGTGACCTATTTATTTAAAGGGACCTTGTTACTTACATCAAAATGAGTGACCTAAGGGGCCTTTGTCACTATGAGTTGCTAGACGAGTAGTAATTAACACACACACACACACACACACACACACACACACACACACACACACACACACACACACACAGAAACATGCCAATACCACTACTAAACCTCATCAGTTCAGTTGTGCTACAAATCCAAATTAACTGCATACCCAATCCTCATCCATATGGCCACTTTAAAGTAAATTGAATTGCCTAAAGGTGACATGTTTTTGTGACACAATATCTATATGTATATATATATAATGGCATAAACATGATGAAAAATGTTATTAAATGCACACACCTCATTATATTCCATTATCTTTCATGTCGTCATATAATGTGTACAGCTAAATGCACAGATCTGATGTACATTTGTACAGTACTACAGGATGTACAATAGCTAACGAATACTGTCAATGACCCATGCGAAGGTCTGATGTACAGTAAATCATGTACAATGTTCTAGTTGCAGTTATTGCTACACTATGTACTTCACTTTCAGGCATTGATTTCTAAACTAGACATTCACTGTGTACCAACACTCTACTATTGTTTGTTTTTTTCTATTTAGTGATAAGACAAATTCAAACGGTGTGCATCCACTGCTGGGATGGGCCTGACATCCATCCTGGGCAGGGCCTTGATCAGAAGGAAGGCACTGAGGTACACACCGAGAGGTGCTTCCTCCTTTTTTTCATTCCTCAAATATTCACACTTTCCCCCCTTTCCTGTACTTCGTAACAACTCATATTTAGTGACAGACCAACATACGATGGAAAACACACTGACTTAAAGTAGGTTTTCCGGGCTGACATTCACACCTTGCACCTAATACACAATACATAATTCAGTTCCCAGTAGGTCTTACATCCTCATACCCTGACTGTCTATAATTCATATGCAAAAGAGCCAAAAGTGAAGTCAGGCATTTGGGAATCATACCCCATCACGTCTATTGACAAAACCATGCTATAACCTGCTGGTCGAGGTTGATATGGTAAATTAAAATTAAAATATGATTAAAACATACAAGTAATACATATGATATCTACAATGGCCTGAAACTGACTGTAAATTCAACATTTGAGTTTAAGTGTTTCTTAGTACTTACTTCCCCGATGAAGATGACAATAACACACTCCAATTTCTCTTCCTCAGATAAACCATCTATTAAAGATCTCAAGGTGTCATAAAGATAAGTCTGTACTTCTCTTTTGATGGTTGGCAACCCTATCACTATGGAAACTGCAAATGTAAACAAAATAATCATGATATAAATACAATACAAGCAAGTTCACCTGAAACGTAACATTGCATCATCTGGCTCTACAAAAATCTTCCAAACATTAAATTTTCTACATTTTATTGGCTGACTTGAGAAAAATGTTACTAACATTGCTACATTTTATCGTCTGGATCAACAAAAATCTTACTAACCCTCTCCTCCCTCCCCCTAAACGAACGTTCACAAGTGTGACATCAACACGTTTATATATGATGTGATGGAAATTGTAGCAGTCACTCCAATACAATCGATGCAATGTAAAACATGATGGTAAACACATTAAAAATACTACCAGAAACCCAGCACTGTATCTCACATTAGAAGTACATTTTAATCAACTTTTGAACTTCTCAGTAGTAAATACAGAACCTGTTTACTTATCAATAATGGCGTGAAATTTGGTTAGAAGTACGAAAATGAAGTTCAGCATTCGCAATGATGCCAACCTCCCCCCCCCCCTCCCCTAAATGAACAAAGTTTGCTTATTGAGCTTGTGTGACATCGTCCCTTTACATGCACATGCATCAAGTCTGATATACAGACATAAGTCATACCTCCAGCCTTTCCTTGAGACACTTGCAAGGCTGGTTTAAGTCCTTCAGGATTCTCCTGAAGGTGTGGCATGTAATGTATTGCTGATGGTATCTGTAGGCTTTGTCCATCAACCAGATACCGCTGCAGCCTCCGCTTGTTCTCCTCAACTACAAATAAATATTGAATAGCGATATATTAGAACTTAGAAGGCAACACAATATCTAACATCAATACTGACATAAGTCTCCATACAGAAGGCTGGGTGGTCAACCTGACAAACATTACCTTCACACAGCCTGCTAACTTAGTATTTCTAAGTTAGTATTTTTTGGCAATGCCTCATTTTCTGCAAACCTTGAGGAAATATCAGCATAAAATTAGCATATCAGCTGTTGACGTTCAAGGTTATTTGTACACAGGTCAAATTCCATATCTGGTCAACTTAGTCACATCCAGGTATTGAACTTGACACAATTAACATAATGTAGGCATCATGTGACTGATTCAATCAATCAGCTTCTACAAACAGTATCCATATTAAAATACTAAATACAAATTACGGAGTTTGTAGGCTGTGTGGAAAGAGTGTCAGGTCAACTATCCAGCACTTTATAGAGGCTTGATTGACATGAGGAGAGGTTTTCATTCAGATTTCATTGAAGCTTCTGCATATAAAAGATCATGTTGTTCTCCACCCCACCCACCCCCCCCCCCCACCCCACCCCACTCCCACACCAGCTTTGTTTTTTTCTTTTTTAACAAAAATACTCCACCACTCTACTTTACATAGGCTTTGATCACTAGACAAATTGATGACCAGTACCTATATTTCCTCACTTTTGTGCTAGGTTTAAATGAAATCAGTTTGTGCGGAGAAAGAAACAACACCATAGATGGACAGACAGACAAACTGATGGACATATAGACCACACCACCAATAGCCTTCTTCTAGAATGTAATGTATAATACTGAGGCTAATTGATATTCATTTATGTAAATTATATGCATATTGCATTCAAATTAAGTAGGGTATTCACATTACATGTACATGTACTCATATCGCATACCAAGTCATCTCCCACCCTAACCCTATTGGTTCTGATGTAACTAATGACTTATTCAGATACATATATGTTGCCACATGTATAGTTCACAGCATACTCCACAGCACTAAACCCATTTGCCACCCGTCCCACCCCACGCCACCCCCTGACCCCCACCCACACACACATGTGCAAAAGGTTAGTATTGTTCTGCATTTACTTTATGGCCAGTCTTTTCATCAAAAACATTCTGATACTGTTAAATGAGAATAAGGAAAAAGAAACATCATAATAAACTTTATTTTTTCTATGTGGTCAGTTCAGTACAAGAATCGATCAATCCCAAAATATAAATACTACAATTGAATATCACCACTAACAACAACACAACTATCACATCATTATAGTCAATATTTTTCTCATCACTTCTTCCTCATTATTAAATAGCATGACCTATTATCAAACTGGATCATTAGGAGAATATACAGACTGAAATAAGAAATACAAATTGGGGAGAAAACCTGCCTTGGATTATCCTGTTTATGGCGCTGTCGAGCCAAAGATGAGGGCTATGCGGTATGACCAGCTAACGATGTTTCTCGTGTATTTCGACAGCACAGTAAACAGGCTACACTCAGATGTAATCAAAGTACACTACACAGAATGTACATTAAATATAGCTAGCATATAAACACTTATTTCACAACATAAAATCTGACATTAATTATCACGCTGAGACAACATACAATGTATAATTATGTTATTATTATTACACAGATTATATAAAATTATATTATTGGAGTCTAAGACAGTGAAAACATTGGCACATTTTATGGGTTTACGAAATCTAATATTCAAATTCAATGGTTTTTATATTCACACACAAAGTTCCATTGTTAGTTTATATTATCGAACTGTATTGCAGTAAATGTTGAACGTCAATAATGTACTTTGCGATTCTTTTCCTTCGAACGAAAATTCATTTGTGTTGTTAGCCAGTTGTGTCACCGTAAATTTCTGTCTCAAAGAAAATTCTTTATACACGTGGACAACCAAATTAGATTTTGATATATGACGATAACATTGTGACAAGCAGTTCACTACGCTTTATTTCCAGTCTGACATACTGTCACCTTCTACCTGCCCTATGACCTTTGTGGTATACATCAGAATAAGGACAAACCTATCTAGTTTTACCGTTTCTCATTGTCACACCTTAAAAATGATGGGTCAGTCAGTCGGTTAAAAAAACGAGCAAAGAAAAAGAAAGTGTGTGTACATGTTAGCAATGCCTTCAATTCACAAATTATACTTTTAGAAATCTAGATACATTACAACTGTATAAATGATAATTATAATTAGGAGGAAACTGAAAACCCTTCGTTCGATTAAATTTCAGAAATAAATGATAATTTTCACCCAGCTACACGCTTGTGGTGTTGTCTTCTTATTATCAGTCACATTATTATTTTTTTCATATAGTAGTATTAAATTTTTTTAAATTGTTTTGTGAGGAATCAAAAAAATCAAAGGGTCAGATAGGTCATGAGAATCATTAAATTACATAAGACCGCCCATGTGAATGCCACACAGAATGAAAGTTTTAACTAAAAGTGGGGAACAGAATGAATCGTTAACATAAGGTATGAGATAAGTGGTATGACTAAATGATTACATGGGAAAGTGAAACATGATTTTGAAGTGGAAACGAAAACATAACTTCTGCTTCGAGAAAGCACAAAATTGTTGTAGGCGATTTTCAAAGGAACAAACTCTTTTGCGTGTTTCCAATAACATGGCCTCG
The DNA here is from genome assembly GCF_964340395.1 of Glandiceps talaboti. NCBI lineage: Eukaryota > Metazoa > Hemichordata > Enteropneusta > Spengelidae > Glandiceps > Glandiceps talaboti. The sequence goes on along the minus strand of NC_135556.1, from coordinate 6,781,924 downwards.
GAAAATAGGGCAGTTAGGTAGGGCGGAATTTTATTTTACTTTATCTTTTTAGTCATTTTCTTTTTTTTATTTTAAATATTGGTTCAACCCAAAATAAAACAAAAGTCAGTCAGAATATTCCTTTCTGTGACAGTTTGATTAAATATGTACAGACATGACTGGGGAAAGAAAACAGATGTGCATGAAGGTCAAGAAGACAAATACACGTACTTGGGTCATCTTTTTGTTTTAAAATGTTTAAAAATATGTTTAGGATCAGCAGCTTAAATAAAATATAAAAACACAATTTTTTTTTTTATTTTGCCATAGGTGTAAAAAAAAAAATTGTATCGTTCTGATTACATTCAATTTTAGAATAAGTGGGGTAGGTAGATTTTTTATTTATTTTTTTTTTTAATTTTCTTTTTCATATGTGTGTGTCTAGTTCAGGTAGATATGTTTTCTGTTGTTTTCCATATGGTCTCTGTGTTATTGGTTTCTTCCCTTGAAAGAACAGTTTTATATTGTCTTTTTAAGTTGATGTCAGTTTCCGCATCCACTATTTCTTGCCAGACTTCACACAATTATCACAATTTCATTAATTTTTTTCTCGAATACGTAAAGAAAAGTTCAGAGTATGCATGAAAAACTACATTTTTGTAGGTGGGGTAACTGGAACCAAACAACTTTTTTTATTTGGCCTTATCACAGTTACCATACAGATAATACACAGGATGATTCCCTTTCTTCAGAAGCAAATTTGCCTTCTAAAGGGTTTAAATCTATTAAATAAATACAATTTTGTTTCCTCAGTTTATGATATATACACATAAGACAGTGTCTTAGGAAATTTAAAAACTATTTTTTTTATTTGAATTTCAATTATCAAACTAGTATAAACATTAAAGTGGCCGTAGGGATGAGAATTTATTTTGGATTTTTAATTTATAAAACAATTTTATCATGGCTTACTATTCGAAAAATCAATGTGAAACAACATATGTCAAATCCCTGTTTGTAAACTCAAAAAATAGCAAAAAGATGAATAAATGTATAATATGTTTGTTATTGTATGTACAATAGCAAACTTTTAATGTTTTTTTTTTTTGCAACATTACAAACACAAGATGTAGTCAATGTTGATTCACATTGATTTTTTGAGTACGAAGCTATGATAAAATTTTTAAAAATAATAAATTAAATATCCAAAATAAATACTCAATCCTCATCCATATGGCCACTTTAAATATCAAATTCATAAACGTAAATTTTAGTGATCATCATAAAACTAAGGCAGACTATAAACCAAATTCCTCAACTGTAGTTTTGAAAATTATAAAAAAATACTTGCAAAAGTTGTTAATGTTGTCATGGAATAATGATTTTAGAAATACTTGCTCCCCAGAAACTGTAATAATATAAAATGAGTATTTATGAGTACACTATCTAAAGGTTGACAGAATTTGATGCACTGAGATAATTAGTTGAGAGAGCATCGATTATTCTTCCATATTTTGAACATACAAAATATCAAAAAAATATATGGTTTTTGAGACAGTATTGAACTTGCTGTCATTTTAATAATGGATTATGAAATACCATACTGTACACGAGAATTCATTACAAACAACGTGGGGTACCATCTGTATTCTGTACATGCAACCATCATACATTAACAGAAGTCTCTTCCGATCGATAGTACCAGCTAAAATGTAAAATGTTCAATCTGCTTTGAATACTACTGATACACGATATTACTTTTCTCACAAATATAGAATGTTGACATTTTAGCATAACTATTTTGGTACCAAAATGATCAGTTTCCAGGACTGACAGGATCTACAAATGTTTTACACACTAAAAACCCTGAACCTTTTCAATTTTCCATGCCAAAAAAATGACACTTTTAATTTTGAATCACTTTTCAAGAGTTAAGCCTTAATTTGGACTGATATACATGTATACTCCTCAAAACACACAGACAAAAGTATTTTCCTGAATTATTGTAAAAGACAGCTTAATTAATCAATTTTAATTAATTTTTTTTGGCATTGTTGCTATCAAATTAGATACTGCTATAAACCAACGATTGTATGAGTAATCAGATTGTTCTTTGGTTGTTTTCTAGTGAATCGCATTAAAAAAAATTAAGACAAAACTGGTAATTTTTCTTGGTCACATTTGATGACATTTAAATCTACATTTTAGAATCCATAGATTAATTCTATAATTCCAAATACAGCAGTATATTAAACACATGTGCAGACACAGAAAGTAAAAGCACAGTATCAAAGTGGCACAAACTGAGTTTATAAATTTTTTACCTGAGTGTAAAACCTTGATTAAACTATAGACCCTCCTCCACCAGAGTCTACGATTAAACTGTTAAAGTGACCGTATGGATGACAATTGGGTTTTTATTTTGTATTTTTTTAATTTATAAAACAATTTTATCATGGCTTCCTATTTGAAAATTGAATGTAAAATAACATAGACCAAGTCTTTGTTTGTAACTCAATAAATTGCAAAAGACTGGGAAATGTGTAAAATGTTTGTTATTGTACATACAATAACAGAACTTTTTTACTCAGTTTTTAGCATTTTGCAATTTATTGAGTTACAAACAAAGACTTGGTCTATGTTATTTTACATTCAATTTTCAAATAGGAAGCCATGATAAAAATGTTTAATTTATAAATCAAAAATACAAAATAAATATTCGATGACGTAACAATTCTCTTCTGTCATTGTTAGAACAGGATTTCTTGTACATTTCTTAGATGTATAACAGACTTTTGGATCATGTACAAGTTATATCTTAATACCCAGTTTTAGTTTAGAGATTGATGTGAATGTAAAACAACATTTCATAAGATTACGTCATCAGATTGTTTTAAGTGGTATCATAATACTTGAGTGATGGTTACAAGTATCATGCTTCAGTAAGTGAACAGAAAATGACAACTACATACACCTTTTAACTAAGCAGCAAAAATTACTCTCCAGAACATATGGTATAAATTGAGTTTGTGCCCCTTTCAAGTCACAGTGTACCTTATGGAGTAATAACATACAATGTAATCAACATAATAAACAGAGATATGCAAATGAGGATTTAAAAAAAAGACAACAAGAAATGACTCAGATAAATGAAATGCAAAAGAGTCAACCCTCTTCATCTTTGAATGATTGACATGGGCACAGACAGACAGACAGACAGACAGACAGACAGACAGACAAGCAGACTAGACAGATAGACAGACAGACATACAGAGACATGTATTCAAAGTGTTCAGCAATTTGACATTTAGAGACATTTAGACAGATAGACGGACAGACAGACGGACGGACAGACATTGCAGTCAGACAGACAGACAGACAAAAAGTCAGACAGCCACAGGCAGACATACAGACAGACAGACAAACAAACAAACAAACAGACAAACAGACAGACAGACAGACAGATACCACATGTTCCCATGATTTATTTCACTGAGGTCACATGGACATCCCATGATTTATTTCACCGAGGTCACCATGGCAATAATATTTTTACTCAAAAGATATCATGTGACACTGAACACAACAAATACAAACGATAGGGCAATTATTTATATGATATTCAACACTGTAGATTTACATACTTGTTTTTAGTACAAAGAATTAACTTTATTTTATGTTATCAGTCAGTATGATACATTTCATAGTTTTACTAACCATTACAGTACACATAAATTTTAATTAACTAATTATGACATATCTTATAATTTTAGTAGGCATATAAACTTCAAGTCAAGCGAGGAAAACATAAAAATAGAAAGAAAACAATTTGTAATTTAGAGGCTGCAGTTTACCTGTAGTTTTTTGTGAATTCATCATGGACAAAGACATGTTTTATTTTATTTTTCAATTTGTGTTTTCAATATACCTATATTTCAAGTATTAGATCTACTTATAAATCCTCTAGCCTGAATTATATAAATGACATTTGCCACTAAAATTTATTATGTTTTACGACTATCTGTCATCACTCATGTGATAACCTTTTGTGATGCAAACAACTTGCGTTTTTTGACCTTCCAATGTGCCAATTATCTATTGGAGGAAGTTCTTTGCTGCTTGACAGTGTTGAAAGCTACATGTAGCATTAGTCAAGTGTCAGACCACATCATGTACTAGTTCCTGTGTTCTGTCATCGATGTGTCAAGTTGTTACGATACTGTGGAGAATCACACATCTGTGTGATGATTGACAGCTTAATGACGGTACTGAAACAAAACCAACTAGTTCAAAATAATAACGATGAAACGTTATTGAAATATGAAAGAATAAAATAATGTGTGAAATCTGGGAAAGAGGAATGAAATGCACAAGGTGACTATGCAAGTGTTGCAGCATGTACGAAGGTCAAAGGTCAAAGGTCACGACACACGGTTGTCAAAATTGAAGGTGTACCTTTTGGATATCATGTACATTCATTTTTATATACTACCAAATTTCTAGCTTATAACCTAAGGACCTGATACATGTGTGCTTTTTGCCTGAAGTCTTCCAAAGGTCAATATTTTCTAAAATGCCTGATTTTCACTCACAGCACTTTGAAAGTCATGTACTGTTTTACAGTAAGTATGCTGTAAGGATGTTCACAGAACATCTCTCATTTTTGGCAATACCTTTGACCTGTACTATACTGTACAGACACTTATACTATTTAAATGGCAAGTGCAATTGGCAGTATCACTGTACCTGCAGTATCTTGCTTGAGATCAGCTTTGGAAAGGAAAATACAGGAAAAATATAACATGTACATTATTAATTACAGAAAAATCAATTACAATGTACATGTATAGAGTTACATACAAAGTCTAACTATGCAGATTTTCTATTATAATTCAGGCGTTTTTTTTTTTTTTAATAGCCAACATCGCCAGGAGAATATAAGCCAAAGGAATTCAGGGATAATGGCGCTTGGGAATACAGCACATGTGAAGGCAAAGGTAGCACAAAACTTTGTGAAGGCAGTGCATACAAATGTGAAGGCAGAACATGACCTTGGGAATACAGCACATAACAATGTGAATGCAGCAAATACAACGTAGCCTTGTGAATGCAATGTGTGACCTTGTCAAGGCAGTACACAACTTTGCGAAAGCAGCACATAACAATGCGACAGCTGTACCTGACATGGTGAAGGCAGCACATACATGTACATATATACATTTGCAACAATGTGAAGGCAAGGGCACACACAACTTTTGAGTATAAAAATGTAAAGGCACTATAGTGCATAAGAAAGTGAAGGCAACACATCATAATCTTGTGATACAGCACATACATGTAGCATAGCATAACATAGCCCTGTGAATTCGACACATCATGACCCTGTGAAGGTAACACCCATCTTTGCAGCAGATAACAATGTGAAGGCAGCACATACATGTAACCTTATGAAGGCAGTTTATCACCTCATGAATGCAACACCTGACATGGTGAAGGCAACAATAACCTTTATGAAGGCAGTAAATAAATGTACACAAGTTCTCTTGAAGGGCATAACAGCACTGCAGTATAAAGACTGAGATCGACAAAAGTCATATCCTGGCTACACAATTTGACAAATGTTCGCAAATAGGACATTTTTAATAAAAGTTTTGCTTCAAGTTCTATCATTTTAAAGAAATGTACAAGATGGGAGATATATCATGTAAAGATAATTAATCACCAGCTACAGTGATACAATGTATCATATGACAGGACTTGATTGATAAAGACATCATAATATGTAATATACATGTATGACATGTAACGTAAATATATTTGGCTTTATACATACATGTACAGTACTACAGGCAAAACAGTGGCCTGCTGTGGAAGACTTACATGTATGTAGCCTCCAATTATTCAACTCTATGCATTTTGTACATGTTTGCAATGTAAACCTTGATTTGACTATCACTCAGTTCACTGCATACAAACAGGTATGGGTATAATATCATATCATATCGTATCACGTCACATCAAGTTGTATCATAGTGTAGCGTATAGTATCGTAGCATACCATATCGTATCCTATACATTGTAATATCGTATTGTATCATACCGTATCGCATTGTATCGTAGCGTACCATATCATATCGTATACATTGTAATATCATATTGTATCATACCGTATCGCATTGTATCGTAGCGTACCATATGGTATCGTATACATTGTAATATCATATTGTATCGTACCGTATTGCACTGTATCGTAGTGTACCATATCATATCGTATACATTGTAATATCTTATTGTAACGTACCATATCACATTGTATTGTACTATGTAATATCATATTGTATCGTACCGTATTGCACTGTATTGTAGCGTACCATATCATATACATTGTAATATCGTATTGTATCATATTGCATCATATTACATTGTATATTACATTATATTACGATACGCCTATGACTGGACCGTTATTATATACATGTATTACTACTGGTATATACTTTAATTCATTCAACGTTTTGTCACAATTCTAGAACTTATTACGTTTGCTTCTTAAGTATCCATAAACTTATAAATCTCAAAACTAGAATTCATCTCCTTGGTAGAGCCTTTACTGTATCTGTACTTCAAGATGATTAGCTATGTTTGGTGTGTGTAAATCACTGAATGGATCAATAGTCTCAGACTCTGTTTAAGTACAAATCTGATAAGTTATAGTAGTGCAGTACTTCTGTAATTCTCTTTTATGATCAAGTCACCATAAAATGTTACTACATGTAGTATACATACATACACGTACACACACACAAACACATATGTACATATGTATGTATGTCTGTCTATGTATGTATGTGTGTGTATGTATGTGTGTATGTATACGTACATACGTACGTACGTACGTACGTACGTACGTACGTATGTATGTATATACATTGTATGTATATGTAC